>NW_024080713.1:979062-1003572 GCF_003009895.1 Hyaena hyaena | reverse complement strand
CCCCCACCCCACCTGCCCTCAGTTTGTTCTCAGCATTCAAGAGTCTCTCATGGTTTGCCTCCCTCCCTCTCCTCAACTATTTTTCCCCTTCTTCTCCCCCATGGTCCTCCATTATGTTCCTCCTAATCCTCCTATACGTGCAAACATATGGTATTTGTCCTTCTCTGCCTGACTTATTTCGCTCAGCATAACACCCTCAAGGTCCATCCATGTTGCTACACATGGCCAGATTCCATTCTTTCCCATTGCCATGTAGCATTCCATTGTATAGATAAACCACATCTTCTTGATCTGTTCGTCCGTTGATGGACACTTAGGCTCTTTCCATGTTTTGACTACTGTTGAGAGTGCTGCTATGAACATTGGGGTCCATGTGCCCCTATGCATGAGCACTCCTGTATCCCTTGGGTAAATTGCTAGCACTGTTACTGCTGGATCAGAGGGGAGTTCTATTGTTAATTTTTTGGAGGAACCTCCACACTGTTTTCCAGAGGGGCTGCACCAGTTTACATTCCCACCAACAGTGTAGGAGGGTGCTCATTTCTCCACATCCTCGCCAGCATCTAGAGCCCTCTGATTGCTCATTTTAGCCACTCTGGCTGGTGTGAGGTGGTATCTCAGTGTGGTTTTGATTTGTATTTCCCTGCTGAGGAGGGATGCTGAGCATCATTTCATGTGTGTGTTGGCCATCTGGATGTCCTCTCTGGAGAAGTGTCTGTTCATATCTTCTGCCCATTTCTTCACTGGGTTGCTTTTTTTTAGGGGGTGTGGAGTTTGGTGAGTTCCTTATAGATTTTGGATATTAACCCTTTATCTGATATGTCATTTGCAACTATCTTTTCCCATTCTATCGGTTGTCTATTAGTTTTATTGATTGTCTCCTTTGTCTTGCAGAAGCTTTTAATCTTGATGAGGTCCCAGTAGTTTATTTTTGCTCTTGATTCTTTTGCTTTTGGGGATGTGTCAAGTAAGAAATTGCTGCGTTGGAGGTCAAGAGGTTGCTTCCTGTTTTCTCCTCTAGGGTTTTGATGGTTTCCTGTCTCACATTCAGGTCCTTTATCCATTTTGAGTCTATTTTTGTGTATGGTATGAGAAAATGACCTAGTTTCATTCTTCTGCATGTTGCTATCCAGTTCTCCCAGCACCATCTGTTAAGGAGGCTGTCATTTTTCCACTGGATACTCTTTCCTGCTTTGTCAAAGATTAGTTGGCTATATATTTTTGGGTCCAATTGAGTTCTCAATTCTTTTCCATTGGTCTATGTGTCTGTTTTTGTGCCAATACCATACTGTCTTGATGATGACAGCTTTGTAGTAGAGGCTAAAGTCTGGGATGGTGATACCTCCCGTTTTGGTTTTCTTCTTCAATATTACTTTGGCTATTCGGGGACTTTTATGGTTCCATACAAATTTTAGGATGGTTTGTTGTAGTTTTGAGAAGAAAGCTGGTGCAATTTTGATTGGGATTGCATTGAATGTGTAGATTGCTTTGGGTAGTAATGACATTTTAACTATATTTATTCTTCCAATCCATGAGCATGGAATGTTTTTCCATTTCTTTGTGTCTTCTTCAATTTCCTTCATAAGTTTTCTATAGTTTTCCTCATACAGATCTCTTATATCCTTGGTTAGGTTTATTCCTAGGTTCTTTATGGTTTTTTTGTGCAACTGTGAATGGGATCAGTCTCTTGATTTCTCTTTCTGTTGCTTCATTGTTGGTGTATAAGAATCCAACCGATTTCTGCACGTTGATTTTGTACCCTGACTTTGCTGAATTCATGGGTCAGTTCTAGTAGGCTTCTGGTGGAGTCTGTCGGGTTTTCTATGTAGAGTATCATGTTGTCTGTGAAAAGTGAAAGTTTGACCTCTTTACCAATTCTGATGCCTTTTATTTCCTTTTGGTGTCTGATGGCTGATGCTAGGACTTCCAGCACTATGTTAAACAACAGTGGTGAGAGTGGACTTCCCTGTCGTGTTCCTGATCTCAGGGGGAAAGCTCTCAGTTCTTCCCCGTTGAGGATGATGTTAGCTGAGGGCTTCTCATAGATGGCTTTTATGATGTTTAAGTAAGTTCCTTCTATCCTGATGTTCTTGAGAGTCTTTATTAAGAAGGGATGCTGTATTTTGTCAAATGCTTTTTCTGCATCAGGATCGTATGGGTTTTTTTTTTTCTTTTCTTTTGTTAATGTGATGTATCACATTGATTGATTTGCGAATATTGAACCAGCTCTGTAACCCAGGAATGAATCCTACTTGATCTTGGTGGATAATTCTTTTTATGTGCTGTTGGATTCAATTTGCCATTATCTTGTTGAGGATTTTTGCATCTGTATTCATCAAGGATATTGGCCTGTAGTTCTCTTTTTTTGCTGGATATCTGTCTGGCTTGGGAATCAGAGTGATGCTTGCTTCATAAAATGAGTCTGGAAGTTTTCCTTCGACTTCTATTTTTTGGAATAGCTTGAGAAGAACAGGCATTAAGTCTGTTTTAAATGTCTGGTAGAATTCCCCAGGGAAGCCATTAGGTCCAGGGCTCTTATTTGTTGGGAGATTTTTGATAACCGATTTGATTTCTTCACTAGTTATGGGTCTGTTCAGATTTTCTATCTCTTCCCGTGTGAATTTTGGTAGTGAGTGTGTGTTTAGGAATTTGTCCATTTCTTCTAAGTTGTCCAGTTTGTTGGCATATAATTTTTCATAGTATTCCCTGAGAATTGCTTGTATTTCTGAGGGGTTGTTTGTAATAAGTCCATTTTCATTCATGATTTTGTCTATTTGGGTGTTCTCTCTTCTCTTTTTGAGAAGCCTGGCTAGAGGTTTGTCAATTTTGTTTATTTTTTCAAAAAACAAACTCTTGGTTTTATTGATCTGTTCTATTGTTTCTTTGGTTTCTATGTTGTTTATTTCTGCTCTGATTTTTACTATTTCTCTTCTTCTACTGGCCTTGGGGTGCTCTTGTTGCTCTGCCTCTAGTTCCTTTAGGTGAACTGTTAGATTTTGCAATTGCGCTTTTTTGAATTTCTTGAAATAGGCCTGGAGTGCAATGCACTTTCCTCTTAGGACTGCCTTTGCCGCATCCCATAGAGTGTGGATTGTTGTATTTTCATTTTCATTTGTTTCCATATATATTTTAATTTCTTCTCTGATTGCCTGATTGGCCCATTCATTCTTTAAGAGGGTATTCTTTAACCTCCATGTTTTTGGAGGTTTTCCAGACTTCTTCCTGTGATTGATTTCAAGTTTCAAAGCATTATGATCTGAACGTGTGCATGGTATGATCTCAATTCTTTTATATTTATTGAGGGCTGCTTTATGTCCCAGTATGTGATCTATCTTGTAAAATGTGCCATGCGCACTTGAGAAGAAAGTGAATTCCCTGGTCTCAGGATGTAGAGTTCTGAGTATATCTGTCAGATCCATCTGGTCCAATGTGTCCTTCAAGTCTATTGTTTCTTTAGTGATTTTCTGTCTGGTTGATCTATCCATTGCTGTAAGTGGAGTATTAAAGCCCCCTGCTATTAGCACATTCTTATCTATAAGATTGTTTCTGTTTGTGATTAATTGTATTAAGTATTTCGGTGCTTCCATATTCAGCGCGTAGACATTTATAATTGTTAGTTCTTCCTGATGGATAGACCCTGTAATTATTATATAATGCCCTTCTTCATCCCTTGTTACTGTCTTTAATTTAAAGTCCAGTTTGTCTGATATAAGTATAGCTACTCCAGCTTTCTTTTGACTTCCCATAGCAGGATATATATTTCTCCATCCCCTTACTTTTAATCTGAAGGTATCTTCCAGTCTAAAATGCGTTTCTTGTAGACAGCAAATAGATGGATTTTGGTTTTTTTATCCATTCTGCTACCCTATGTCTTTTGATTGGAGCATTCAGCCCATTTACATTCAGTGTTATTATTGAAAAATATGGGTTTAGAGTCATCGTGTCCTTTGTGGGATTCATGCTTGTGGTGGTGTCTCTGGTACCTTGCATTCCTTGCAACATTTCCCTCAGAGAGTCCTCCTCAGGATTTCTTGTAGGGCTGGTTAGTGATGATGAATTCCTATAATTTTTGTTTATTTGGAAAGGCTTTTTATCTCTCCTTCTATTCTGAATGACAGGCTTGCTGGAAAGAGGATTCCTGGCTGCATATTTTTTCTGTTCATCACATGGAAGATTTCCTGCCATTCCTTTCTGGCCTGCCAAGTTTCAGTGATAGGTCTGTCACCACTCTGATAAATCTGCCTTTGTATGTTAGGGCTCTTTTATCCCTAGCTGCTCTCAGAATTCTCTCTTTGTCCTTATATTTTGCCAGTTTCACTATGATATGTCGTGCAGAAGATCAATTCAAGGTATGTGTGAGGGGAGTTCTCTGTGCCTCTTGGATTTCAACGTCTGTTTCCTTCCCCAGATTGGGGAAGTTCTCTGCTATAATTTGTTCAAGGACTCCTTCAGTGCCTTTCCTACTCTCTTCCTCTTCTGGAATTCCTATGATAAGAATATTATTCTGTTTAATTGTATTACTGAGCTCTCAAACTCTCCTTTCATGTTCCTGGATCAGTTTATCTCTCTTTTTCTCAGTTTCCTCTTTTTCTATAATTGTGTCTTCTAAATCACTTATTCTCCTTTCAGCCTCTTCAATCCATGCATTGGACGTCTCCATTTTATTATGCATCTCATTTGTAGCATTTTTTAATTCATCACAACTATTTTTAAGCTCCATAGTCTTGGTAGCAATAGTTTCTCTGATGTCTTCCATGCCTTTCTTAAGCCCAGCGATTAATTTTATGACTTGTTCTAAATTCTTGTTCAGTTATGTTGCTAATATCTGTTTTGAGCAGTTCTTTAGCTGTCATTTCTTCCTGGAATTTCTTTGGAGGAGAGTTCTTCAGTTTTGTTATTTTGGTTAGTTTTCTATCTCTTGTTAGTTTTACAAGTTTGTTGTGTACTCTGCACCTGCAATTGCTGCTGTATTAAAGAGGGCTCTTTGACTGTCCAGGGCCTGTCTGTTTAGAAGTGTTCTTTGAATGGAGTCTCTTGGTTTCTCTTGTTGAGACTTTGGTTATTTTATTTCTCTACTCGTAGTGGTATTTGCGACTCTCCACCATGTGTACTTTGGCTTTTTTTTTTTTTTTTNGAGACTTTGGTTATTTTATTTCTCTACTCGTAGTGGTATTTGCGACTCTCCACCATGTGTACTTTGGCTTTTTTTTTTTTTTTTTTGAGGTAGCCCTGGAAAAGAAAACAGACAGACAACTACACAGGGAACAAAGGTACACAAATGCACAAATTCAACAAACACGGAAACCGAAAGGGAAAAAGAAAAAAAGGAAAGGACAGAAAACAAAACAAACCAAAAAAGAAAAAAAGAGGAAGGAGGGAAGACAAATAATAAAAATAAAAATAAATTTTAAAAAAAAGAAGAAAAGAAAAGAAAAAAAAATACCCAAAAGACAAAGGACAGTGCATCCTGTAGGCAGCTCCCTGAGGCCCTGCCTTGGTGGTTGCGGGGAGAAAAATGGTGGCGCCCTAGTCTTTTCTCTAACCAAGCATTGCAAATCACTCCTTTGGCTCCGATCTTTCTGTGCTGTCTGTGTAGCTAAGGTGGGTGGTGCTCTATGCCCCCCGCCCTGCCTCGTTTCCAGGTTCCAGTCCATTTGCTGTATTGATACCTCCCAAAACAGAGTCCCATAAGTCGCTGCTTCCCTGCTGCCGGGTCCAGGGGTGGGGGAAGCCGCGCAGCCTCAGATCCACCAGGGTCAAGTGGCAGCACAGCCTGGGATCTGCCTCCTCCGCGCTGCAGGGGGTCAAGCCAGGGGAAAGCAGCCCGGGGCTGCTGCCTCCATACCGCGGTGCTGGGGATGGTGCCGGGAGCGCAGAGCAGTTTTTCCTCTCGCCATCTGGGACCAGGGGCACCTAGTTCAAAGTCAGCACCCCAGCTAGAACTAAAAACACCTTCCTTCCAAGCCGAGGTTTTTCTCTTTTCCAGGGATAGTTCTATGAGCAGTTTCAGCCACTCTTTCTTTTCCCCTCGACTCACCGCGACTGCCTGTAAGGGGGCTCTGTCCCCTCCCTCCGTGTCTCCCATAAGGCCTGCTTTTATCTTCCCCAGTTTGCACTCAGCACTTAGGAGGTTGCCTTCCCAGTGTGCTCTGTCTCTTTCTCTTCCCAAACTCCTGCGGCTCAGTGTCCTATGGCTTTAGGCCTTCTCTGTTTGAGAGATGGGTGCGAGCCAACTGCACAGCACTCCCTACTTCTCCACCATCTTGCCTCCCCTCTCTTCTTCCATATATTTTAAATTTTCTTCTTTAATTTCCTGATTGACCCATTCATTCTTTAGTAGGATGTTCTTTAAACTCCATGTATTTGGGGGCTTTCCAAATTTTTTCTTGTGTTTGATTTCAAGTTTCAGAGCATTATGATCTGAAAGTATGCATGGTAGGATTTCAATCCTTTTATACTTATGGAGGGCTGTTTTGTGACCCAGCATGTGATCTGTTTTGGAGAATGTTGCATATGCACTTGAAAAGAATGTGTATTCTGCTGCTTTTGGATAAAACGTTCTGAATACATCTGTTAACTCCATCTGGTCCAGTGTATCATTGAGAGCCATTGTTTCCTTATTGATTTTCTGCCTACACGATCTGTCCATCGCTGTAAGTGAAGTGCTGAAGTTCCCTACAATCACGGTATTGTCTATACATCTGTTTGTGTTTGTGATTAATTGATTTATATATTTAGGTGCTTTCAGATTAGAGGCATAAACATTTACAATTTTAACTCTTCTTGATGGACAGACCCCTTAATTATGATATAGTGCCCTTCTTCATCTCTTGTTATAGTCTTTGTTTTAAAATCTAGTTTGTCTGATGTAAGTATGGTTACTCTGGCTTACTTGTGCCGTCCAGTAGTATGATAGATGGTTCTCCATCCTCTCACTTTCAATACGTAGGTGTTCTCAGGTCTAACATGAGTCTGGTGTAGGCAGCATATAGATGGATTTTTTTTTTTAATCTATTCTGATACCTTGTGTCTTTTGACCGGGACATTTAGTTCATTTACATCCAGAGTGATTATTTACAGATATGGATTTAGTGTCATTGTGTTTTCTGTAGGTTTCATGTTTATGGTGATGTCTCTGGTCCTTTGTAGTCTTTGCTGCTTCCCACTCACAGAAGCCCCCCTTAGGATCTCCTACAGGGCTGGTTTAGTGGTCATGAACTCCTTTTTTTGTGTGTCTGGGAAAACCTTTATCTTGCCTTCTATTCTGAATGACAGCCTTAGTGGGTAAAGGATTCTTGGCTGCATATTTTTCCTACTCAGCACATTGAATATGTCCCGCCACTCTCTGCTGGCCTGCCAAGTTTCAGTGGACAGGTCTGCTACTATCCTTATGTGTCTTGTATGTTAAGTCCCGTTTGTCCCTAGCTGCTTTCAGAATTCTCTCTTTATCTTTGTATTTTGCCAGTGTCACTATGATATGTTGTAGTGTTGACCTGTTTTTCTTGATTTTGAAGGGAATTCTCTGTGCCTTTTTGACTTGGATGTCTGTTTTCCTCTCCAGATTAGGGAAATTCTCAGCTAATTTGTTCAAATAAACCTTCTGTCCCATTCTCTATCCTTCTTCTGAAACTCCTATGTTATGGATATAGGTTCATTTCATGGAATCACTTAGGTCTCTTATTCTCCCCTCATGTTCTAATAATTTCCTTTCCCTCTTTTTTCAGCTTCATCATTTTTCATAATTTTATTTTCTATTTTTCTTTTTTTTTCTTTTTTTTTTTTTTTCTTTTTTTTTTTTTTATCTAGTTTATCTTACATCTCGTTTATAACATTTCTTAATTCATTGTGACTATTTCTTAAGTCTTTGATCTCTGCAGCAATAGATTGTCTGCTGTCTTATATCCTTTTTTCCCCCGAGCTCAGCTATTACGTCTGACGATTGTTATTCTAAATTCTTGTTCTTATATATTATTTATATCTGTTTTGAGCAATTCTCTGGCTGTCATTTCTTCTTGGATTTTCTTTTGAGGAAAATTCTTCCATTTCGTCGTTTTGGCTAGGTTTCTGCCTTTTACATGTTTTAATAGCTTGTTATGTGTCCTGCACTGCAAGTACTACTATATTAAAAAGGAGCCATACACTGTCCAGGGCCTGGCACTTCAGGAAATGGTTTTGGAGTGTGTTGGATGTACTCTGTTGTTGTTTATTTGGCTGTTCTATCCCACTGGCCCGTCCTCTGCAAAGATCCTCCTTGCTCACAGTGGTGGATTGTGTGGACCTTCCACCAGGTGTGCTTTTTTCATTGAGGTAACCCTGGAAGAGAGGAAAAGGCAGGGAACCTGATCCCTTACGAAGAGAAAAATGAAAGGGGTGGGAAAAGAAGATCAAGCAGAGAATCAAAGAAACTATAAGCTAATCCAGAGAGAGAGAAAGGAAAATAAAGACGGAGATCTAGAAAAGTGTAAAAGAATAGAGGAAAAAGACCGATTAAGCAAACAAGCAAAACAAAACAAAAAGTATATATAATAAGAATTGACCAAAAATAACATCAGAAACTATAAGCCGGATTCCAAAGAAAAAAACAATAGAAAGAAAAAGAAGAGAGAAAGGAAGAGAAAAGAAGAGAAGGGAAGAGAAGAGAGAAAAAAGAAACAGACTAACATACAAAACCACAGGACACTTGTCTATTGGTGCTTGGACCAGTGGCTGTGCTGGTCTGGAGTAGAGGCTGTCTGGTTTGATCAGTGTCAGTCCCACTCAAGTAGACAAGCAGTTCCCAGGAGGGGTGGGATTTGGTGTAATTGGGTTCCACCACCACTGGGAGCTGCTGTGCTGCTCCCGGAGGCCCCACCATGTGGGTGAAGTGGATCTCTTCTATGTAGCATAGAGATGGGCCTTGCTTTTTTATCCATTCTGTCATCCTATATCTTTTGATTGGAGTGTTTAGTTCATGTACATTTAAAGTAATTATTGATTGGTATGTACTTATTGCCATTTTGTTTCTCTTTTTGTGGTTGTTTTTGTAGCTCTCTGTTCCTTTCTTCTCTTGGTCTCTTCTCCCACAATTTGGTGGCCCTCTTTAGTGTTATACTTGGATTCCTTTTTCTTTACTTTTTGTGTATCTATATGCAAAATAGCAATTTTTTATGTGTGGTTATCATTACATTTGTATGTAACATCTTATGCATATAGCAGTCTATGTGAAATTGATGGTCACTTAAGTTTGAACCCATTCAAAAAGCACTAAACTTGTACTCTTCTCTCCTCTTCACATTTTAGGTACATAGTGTCTTACTTTACATCCTTTTACTTACTTAATGTCTTGACTCGTTTTTATAGATGTTCTTAATTTTACTGCTTTTGGGCTTCTTTTCTTACTCTTGATTATGATCTTTCATTTCCACTCAGAGTCCCTTTAACATTTTTTGTAGGGCTGGTTTAGTAGTGGTGAATTTATATTTGTCTGGGAAACCTTTTATCAATCCTATTCTGAATGATAGTCCTGCTGGAGAGAATATTCTTGGTTGCAGGTTTTCTTCCTTCACCACTTTGAATATATTATGCCACTCACTTCTGGCCTGCAAAGTTTATGCTGAAAAGTCCACTGATAGCCTTATGGGGTTTCCCTTGTATGTAACTTTTCTCTTTTCTCTTGCTGCTTTTAAAATTCTCTCTTGATCATTCCTTTTTACCATTTTAATTATCATGTGTGATGTGAACCTCTTTGGGCTGATTTTATTGGGGCATCTCTGTGCCTTCTGAATCTGGATTCCTGTTTCCTTCTCCAGATTCAGGAAGTTTTCAGCTATTATTTCTTCAAGTAAAATTTCCACCCCCTTCTCTTTCTTCTTCTTCTTTTGGGACCCCTACAATGTAAACGTTATTACACTTGATGGTGTCATTGAGTTCCCTTAATCTATTGTCATTTATTATTTTTATTATTCTTTTTTCTTTCTTTTGTTCTGCTTGATTGCTTTCCATCACTCTGTCCTCCAGGTCACTAATCCATTCTTCTGCTTCCTCTAGTCTACAATGTATTCCTTCTTGTATATTTTTAATCTCAGTGATTGAGTTCTTCATCTCTGATTGGTTCTTTTTCATGTTTTCTATCTCCTTGAGAGTCTCCCTGAGGTCCTCCACTCTTTTCACAAGTCCAGTGAGTATCTTTATGACCATTACTTTAAATTCTCTATCAGTCATATTACTTATCTCTGTTTTGCTTAGCTCTCTTGCTGTGATTTTGTTCTATTTCATTTGGGACGTATTATTCCATCTCCTCATTTTGTCTAACTCTCTGTGTCTGCCTCTATGTGTTAGGATGTCAGCTATGTTTCCTGCTCTTAAAAGTAGTGGCCTCATGAAGAAGTGGTTCTGTAGTGCCCTGCAGTGCAATGTCCCCTGCTCTCTAGGACTTTGCACTTCAGGGATGTTTTCTATTTGTATTGTGTTTGCCCTACTGTTGTGGCTGAGCTGTGTTTTTCTTCAGTCCAGTCATCTCCAATGACTCTCTTTACCTGTTATGGGCGGTTTTTTGTCCCTGCGGCTAGTCTGGGACTGCCTTGGATTTGAGGTGGGTCAGACCAGGCATTTGACAGAGATGCAGTAGCACCAACCTGCAGGCCATTTTCCCTATGTTGTCCCTGAGAAGCTTTTGTTGTTGGGCAGGGTCTGCAGTTAGGCCCGATATCTGCCCCCAGCCCACTGCTTGGGCCACACTTGAATATGTTTGTGTGGTTATCTTCTCCTCTCCCCAGGGCAAAAGCCACTTTGGGATGGTGCTGGCCTCTGTGGGGGCTGCTTGCACACTGCCATGCTTGTGGCGCCATGTTAGATGGACTTATTCCAAGGGTCAGTTGGAGGGGGTGGTTGGCAGAGAAGCATGCGGGGGCATTGGTGGGAGCAGAAGTGCTATTAACAAGGTAGGTGGAGAGTGTTCGTTGGCTGTACTGGTTCCTGCAGGTGCCTGTGTATCTAGGCTAGGGGGTGGGGGAGGGAAATGGCTCTGACAGCGTTTTGTTCATGGAGAAGTCTCTTAAAGGTCTCTGCCTCTCCCGGCACAAGTTCTAAGATTAATAAGTAAATCCTCTTCCTTAAATCCCTACTTTTCAAATTGCTGCTTCTATGTTGTATCTCAGCAGGTCTGTTTGTTATGCTGTTTCTTTAAGAGTGGGGACTCAGTTTCCTCCCACCCTCTGACTTTCCTTGGATAGAGCTTGCTGAGTTTTACAGTTCCAAATGTTAAGCCCCACTGATTGTAAGAACGTGTTACTTTGTGACTTTCTGGTTTTCAGAGCCAAATGATATGAGGATTTGTCCTCCCAGTGTGGGTCCTCCCTGCCTGGGGTGCCTGGGGTGGGGTCTACTCCTCTCCCTTCTCTATGCCTGTGGGTGCCTCCCTCCTGTGGACAGTACCATAGGTCAGTTTGTTCCCCAACCGCATCTTTGTCCTTCCTGCATTTTTCTGATGTGGCCTCTTCTCTACTTTTAGCCGTGGAGAGCCTGTTGTTTTGCCAGTCTTTGGGTCCTTTACCCTGATGTGGGTATTATTTAAGAGTGTCCGTGGGAGAAGGTGCGCTTAGGACCCTCCTGCTCTGCCGTCTTCCCTGAAAGTCCTCGACCTGTTTCTAGTTTTAGTGCCTACAGATAATAATGCTGTAAATATCCTTGTGCGTGTCTTTGGGCACATGTGTTTTTAGAAAGTTGTCAGTAACTAAATTTAACATTGAGTTGTTGTGCATCTTATTTCACTGGGCACCCTGCTCAGACATTGTGGGGTATTTAGTAAAGTGGGGAAAGATTGGCACTAGGATTCACAAAGTCCAGTATCATGTTTCTATAAAATTATTCATCTTCATTTTAATCAAGTCCAGGATAATGACCAGAAAAGGCTAGAGTTTAGGGATGGATATGTTTAGGAGTCTGTTGCCTTGATTTATAACTCTTAAATATTTAAATATATGGCATATGGACTTCCATTTTTACCTTTGCCCATGGCACTCCAAATAGTAGGTGTAAAACCACTAAAGAAAGAAAGGCAAAGACATCTTAATGCCTAATTTGCAATATGCCCCGTCCCCCCATGAAATCATTCTAGGAAACACTTTGGACATGGGACATTAAGTTTCACAGTGACCTGAAAGAAATCTTCTGTTCAGACCTAGGGATAAAACTGGGCCAAATTACATGCGAATTATACCTAGACTTTCTTTCTTCGAATTTTTTCATAGCTATTTTTATAAAGTGATGTTTTTATTTTTTGAAATTATATTAGTATTGAAAAAGTCATTGTCTTAGTCCTTTTGGGCTTCTGTGACAAAGTACCACAGACTGGGTAGCTTATAAACAACAAACTTATTGTTCAGTTCTGGAGGCTTTAAAGTTCAAAATCAAAGGCTGGAGCATATTCACTATGGTAAGGCACCCCCCTTTCTGGTTCTTAGCTGCATTCTCACTGTGTCCTGACATGGTGGGAGGGGTGAAAGTTGTGTGGGGACTCCTTTCTGAGGGCACTAATCTCATTCATGAGGGCTCCATCTTCATGACCTAAGTACCTCCCAAGGGCCCCCACCTTTGACTACTGTCATCTTTGGGGTTTAGGATTTCAACATGAATTATTGGGGGGGGGATACAAATATTCAGACCATAGCGTCAGTAATCTCTCCTAATTTTGCCTATAGAAATTTGGCTATTCAGGTCACAAGGCTATGTCTAAGGTACCAGCTGACAATTTTATGACAATGCATATTATTTTTTAATAAGAGGTACTCTTGTACATGCACTGAGTTACTGTAAAGATGGATTAGTTTGGTACATTCCAGAGCACCATGGAGAAAAACACATGTTCAGCAATCAATTTGACTCCTGGTTCTGCTGCTAAGTAGCCTTACAAGCTGTGTGATCTTGAGTACATTTCTTAACCTTCCTGTGCTGTAGTCTCCTTCTCTGTAGAGTGAGGTGATAATTGTGCAAATCAGAAATGATTTTTACAAAGGCTAAATGAAGTGATATATAGAGTTTAGAACAGTGTCTGGTACATAGTTAATATTTGGCAACAGCCTTCATTTTATGTAGAATTGTTGTAATTCTTCATAAGGTGAACTTACTGCTTCACTTCCTTCTTGCTGACAGCTACAGGCATCCATGATCCAAGAAGATGCCACCGAGGACAGCGAAGGTGACAACTCCAGCCCTTCCATGAGCACTGGTCAGAGGGCTTCTGGAGGTGGCCACGGGGCTCAGGATGACCATGAAGAAGAGGTACGTGGGATTCCACACCCAACAAAGACTTCCCAGTTTGTATAGATTCTAGATGTGGGATCTCATCAAGGGTAAGAGTCAAATATTTAACAGCCAGTAGGGCATGGGCACCAGCCCATCTGAAAGCACTTAGGCAGTAGACCTGGGAGGGTCAGGAGGACCCTGCCTGCGGCAGTCCTGTAGTTATAGCATCATGGGAAGCTGGGGTGACCCCAAAAGAGGGGGAATGTATATAGGATCAGAATAGCTACTCACTCACCACCCCGTCCAGGAGTGTTTTAATATTTTAACCTAGCTACTGCTGTATCTGTGAGTATGAGGTGAATATCAGCCTTCGGATTTACTGACATAGGAGATCCTCAATGCTAGTGAGTCCTCCTTTTTATTTTTTTTAAGTTTATTTATTTGTTTTGAGAGTGACCAAGTGTGAGTTGGGGGAGAGGGTCAGAGAAAGAGGAAGAGAGAGACTTCCAAGCAGGTTCCACACTGTCAGCGCAGAGCCTGACAGGAGGGGCTTGATCCCACGAACGATGAGATCATGACCTGAGCCGAAATCAAGAGTTAGGTGCTTAACCAATTGAGCCACCCAGGCGCCCTGCTAGTGAGGCCTCCTTGACTCAAAACTGTACCCATGGGAACCAGCTATGTTTATTCTACGCTGTCCAATCAGTACCCCTCAAGCTATTCGAGCAGAGCCCGAATCTAGCCCTTCTGAAGAAGTAAAAGGCAAGTTATTTATGCTCAGCCCGCCTCCCTGACATAAGCATGCCCCGCTGCCATCCCCTCTGTTCTCCTGTCTCAACCCAGCCCTGGCTCCATGGGGACTTTGCTGATCTATCCTTGTAACATTATCTGCCTCTCCTGTGAATTCAAGAGTTGCTTTGTTCCCTCCTCCTGCCCTGCACATTTCTGTCTGAGATCTGCCACGCCCCCTCGGGAATGTGCCACATTTCCCTAGATGAAGGCAGGTGGCTGTTTTTATACCACCGCTGAAGTATCCCATAAGCCTGAATGGGCTGGGGGTTTTAACTGGATCTCTGTTCTAATCCTGGAGTGGGGGCAGGGTTCCTATAAAGCCTGAGAGATGCTATAAGAAGCTCCATTTGTGGTGTTAATTACTAAAAAAAAAAAATCATTTAAACTAATGGATGGTCCATCAGAATTAATGAAAAATCTGGATCAAGTTTTTCCGACTAGATTCCAGGTACAGAAAGTAACCCATATTAGTGGCTATTAATATTCCTAAGCCTGTGGGACCTGTGGGGATGTTTTAGAATCCAGCCCACACATCGTCTGACTCATCCAGTCCCAGCCTGTCCAGTACAAGCTCTCTCATCTGTTCATGCCATGCCTTCAATATTTACCCAGTTAGTGTTCACCTTCTCCCTCCGCCACGAACCAGCTTCTTGTTTGGACAAACTTGGGCTCCATTTATAGGTTTCTTCCCCCAAGTACAGTCATTGCCAAGAGTACACAGGCTTGACTCTCTTGCCCCTTCAAGGTCCTCTCCAACTTCCTCCGTACCAGGGGTTGGCCAAACTCTGGATTATGGGCACACTTCTCCAGACTGCCAAGTCCGCCCAAGACTTCGACACTAGCCATAGGTTTGGGGGCCCCCAGAACCACCTTCTCTTCAGACCAGTCAGTTACAAATTCAGGGTCCCCTCAGATTCTCTCAGGGTTGATAATTTATAGGATGACTTACAGAATTCAACAGAGTTCAACCCTTACAATTAGGCTTTTACTGTAACTCAAATATATGGATCAGAAGCAGCCAGAGGAAGAGTCACATAGACAGAATCTGACACGGGGAGGGTTCCAAATTCCAGAATTCTGTGTTCTTAGAGAGACATTCGTCTCCCGGATATCGATATGTGGCAGTGTGCCAGCCCAGGACACTCGCCTGAGCTCCAGCCTCCAAAGCTTTATTACATAGGCAACTCCGTGGTTGTATTCAATCTTCTGCTCCATCTGCTCCCTGGAGATTGGGCTTGAACGCATGGGTCCACGTCTCAACCCTCCAACCACAGGAACAATCAGATGTGGTCCCAGGGGCTCACCATGAATAACACAGACAGTTCTTTCATGTGGGAGATGTCAGGAGTTTAGAGGTTACCTCCCTGGAGCCAGCACCGAGCCAGCCCTCTCCTTGGGTGGGGTTAATTCTTTGCCACACATTCCACCATTACCTTGCTTCTCTCTCTCTTCTTTCTCTTGCCTCTCTTGCCTCTTTCTCTCTCCTTTCTACCCCTGTCCTTCACCTCCTCTAAGCTGTTTTCATTGCTGAATCAGAGGCGCTGATTCCCGTCTTCTCTCCAGAGTTCCCGACATGGTTGACCGCATCCTCCATTCCTTCCTTGGTATTTCTCCTTCCTTGACCGCACCCCCATGACTCCTGGTTCTTTGACCTTTTCTTTTCAGCATCCATTTCTTTCTTTCTCACCTCCAAATGAAGATATCTTCCCAGGCTAGGAGCTCTGTGATCTTCCCCTAGTGTCTCTTCCTGGTCCCCTTACGTCCCACAGGTGAGGTTCTAGATGTTCATCTCCAGCCTGGACTTTTCTTCTGAACCTGTCCTTCCTCTACCACTGTGTGCTGAGATTCTACTTGTGTGGCCAGCTGTCACCTGAAACACAACACACCTGCACATGTAACTAATCTCCTTCTCCAATTTATCCATTTATGTCAATGCCATTCTTTTAGCTCCTCACACTCAAGAACCACAGAGCCCTGTATGACGCTGGCCCCTGCTGGGTATAAGACCCTTTTCTGCATTCCCACAGTACCGCTGACTCTTGATTATTGCACACTGTCCCCACTACCCTGTGAGCCACCCGAGGGCCAGGATAGTGCCAGTCAAACTGTCCCCTCTCCCCACCCCCCCCACAGCATCAGAGTGAATGAAGGAAACAGCATGCTGTTGCTGTCTGTGCTGTTTCTTCCTCTCCATCTCTGGAGTAGTAAGCTAATCAACAAACAGGCTCTTTTGCTTACAGACTCTGCCTTTGCTTGTCCATTTTTCCACCAGATTGTCTCCCCCAATACTTCTTTATTCTCTCCCCCACCCCGCCCCTGCTACCACTTTCCATCCAGATACTTTTCATGGTTCCTCATTGACTCCAGGTTATTTTCTCAACTCTGCTCTTTACTGAAACTTCAATGCCTGGGCTCTCCTTTGAACTCCTCACCAAACAAGCTCCCACTTCCAGCCAAACTGTTTCCCGCCCAGAACTTGCCTTCCTGATGTTCCCAACGACCCACCTTCTCCTTACGGGGAGTCATTTCCTTCACCAGGAATGGTCTTGCTTATCTTTTACCTCCTGATGCCTCACCAGCCTTCACAGCACAGCGCACATCTCACCTCCTGTGACAACTTACCTGCTGGTCTCTCTTCTTCTTTGAACTTTTTTCAACTATTTCTGGGAAATGTTACTGCACACATACTGTACCTTACTTTGTGCTGCTAATTCTCTAAGAGTATATTAATATTTGTTTTCCTCTAGTTCAACTGGAAGTGACTTAACAGCGGAACCCATGTCTTATTCATCTGTGTATCATTAGTAATACCTTCCATGTAGAAAATACTTAATGAAATAGAATAAAAAACTCTTTCTTTCAGTTCAACTTTGGAGACATCTTTGTGCATCAAGCCATCCACACGATCGAGTACTGCCTGGGCTGCATTTCGAACACAGCCTCTTACCTCCGGCTCTGGGCCCTCAGCCTGGCTCACGCCGGTGAGTTAGCTCCCTCGGGGTCACAATCAGATCTCCCCCCGGGAAACAGAAGCAAAGTGCTTGTTTGGAAAAGTACCTTTTCTGGGTTATTTCCGGCATATTTGCCCAAAGGAAATAGGAAGAAGTGACTTTTTCAGTAGGCCTGACTTTCTGTGACTGAAGTAGTTACCCACTGTATCAGTTTCCTGTTGCTGCTATAACAAATTGCCACAAATTTAGCAGCTTAACACAATACAAATTTACTGTCTTACAGTTCTGGAGTTCTAGAACCAAGATGTCAGCAGGGCTGAGTTCCTTCTAGAAGCTCTGGAGGAGAATCCATTTCCCTGCCATTTCTAGTTTCTGGAGGCCACCTGCATTACTTTTGGCTCTTGGGCTCATCAGTCTGACTCCTGCTTCATTCGTCATCGTCATGTCTCTATTTTCTCTGGCTCTGACTCCTCTGCTGCCTTCTTCTAAGGACTTTGTGGTTACCTTGGGCCTTGAGCCTATGTGGATAATCCTGGGTGATCTCCTTATCTCCACACCCTTTCACTTAATCCTAACTGCTTAATCCATTCTTTTTTTTTAAAGTTTATTTATTTACTTTGCGTGGGCAGGGGTGGGGGGGTAGGGGGAGTGGGGGTGGAGGGGAGGGTGGGAGGGTTGGGGAGAGAGAGAGGGAGAGCACATGAGCACACAAGAAGATCCCAAGCAAGCTCCATGCAGTCAGCACAAAGCCCAACTTGGGGCTCAAACTCATCAACCCTGAGATCATGACCTGAGCCAAAATCAAGAGTCAGATGCTTAACTGACTGCTTAACTAAGAATGGGGGTACAAGGAGGAAGTGAGAGTGAGACACTGGAAGTTAACACACTTTTCTGTTGTGTTAATCCAGCAGAAAGCCAGAGCTGGGGGACAGGGCACAGCACAGGTACAGATACCCCACCTTGTGCTCTCACATCTCTCTTCTCATCATGTCCCTATGTCTACTTGCAAGTGACAGGCCTTAATCTCTCTGGGCCATGCAACCTTTTGGATGGGTGACCTCAAGTCTCAATCCAACAATGTAATGATAGTATCTCCCCAGAAGGAAAAGTGTCAACAAGCTCCCTGGTCTCTCTTCTTATAAGGGCACTAATCCCATCATGAGGGCCCCACCCTTATGACCTCATCAACCCCTATTCACCTCCCAAATGCCCCTTCTCCAAATACCATCACTTTGGTGAGTAGGGATTCAACATGTGAACTCAAACATTCAGTCTGAACATTCAGTCCGAACATTCAGTCCGAACATTCAGTCTGTGTCAAATCATATTCTATGTATTCCATTGTGTTTTACTTCTGTGGCGTAACATTTTGTTACTCAGATTTATTCATGATGCTGCTGGTAGCTATTGTTTGCTCACTTTCACTGGTGAATAATATGCCTCCATGTGTTTGTTGTCATGACAGAAACTCCTCTATTTTGAGCACTGCCATAGACAATCTCATGCAGGTGCCCCAGGGCACATGTGCCTGAGTTTTCCACCTGAGAGCACAGTGTTGGGATTCTAGGGTGTGCAGACCCAGGAATATGGTATGAAAAAACCCTGCACTTGCCACATAAACCCTGTGGCTGAGAATGTTTCTCTTGCTCTTACAGAACTGTCTGAAGTGCTCTGGACCATGGTGATGAACATTGGCCTTCGCCTGCGAGGCTGGGGGGGACTCATTGGAGTCTTTATCATTTTTGCCATTTTTGCTGTTCTGACGGTAGCCATCCTGCTGATCATGGAGGGCCTCTCTGCCTTCCTGCACGCCCTGCGACTGCACTGGTGAGCGTGGCTGCGCTATGGGGGCTCTGTGTGCTCTAGAGAGATGATGGGCCATGGGACCAGCTGAGGGTACATCTGACCTAGTTTGAGTCACCTTTTGGTGTAATATTACACCATGCTGATGTGTATATGTGTGTGCATGTGTGTATGTGTATACATATATAATGGCTGCCCTATGATAAATGTTAGTTCCCATTTACTCATTCTTTTTAATTATTATTATTATTATTATTATTATTATTTTTAATGTTTATTTCTGAGAGAGAGAGAGCTGGTAGGAGGGGGCAGAAAGACAGGCGGATAGAGGATCTCATGTGGGCTCTGTACTGACAGCAGAGAGCCTGATTTGGGGCTCAGACTCACAAACTGTGGGATCATGACTGGAGCCGAAGTTAGACGCTTGACTGGCTGAGTGACCCAGGAGCCCCTTACTTGTTCTCTTTTAAGTGTTTGTTTGTTATATCACAACTAGCTTCAAGATAAGGAACACCTGCAAGTATTGGTAAGATGGCAGATCTGAAACAGGCTCACAGAGACATACTTAGTGACTCTGGGATATTGGGCCCATAGTGCTGAGTGCAGGAATTATACCAGAAGTACAGGCACCTCTTCACCGTGGAAACAGAAGGAGGGTAACTGGAAGGAGGAAGGCACTCACAGGAGATCCTTGACATTCACAGATGTGTCCGGAGACTATCAGCCATCACTAGGTTTACAAATATGAAAACATTTGTTGAAGCTCTTGTGTTTCCAACAAGTCATATCCTGACCAAGAATTTTGAGCGTGTGTTCATACCCCTAAACCACACAGTCTCTTTAGCTTTCACTGATGCATTCTACCTCCCTCTGTGTGCGCTGTTTATAAAGAAGTTTGCACACTCTGTGTATCGAGTGGAGAGAATCACAGCGCCCCCTGGCTCAGGTTATGACATCATCTCTCCCCATGTCATTAAGGAAATGAACTTGTATCATAATCAAGCATGAACGATCATGCGTGATGTCTGCGATGTAAGTTAAAGACCGTTTTTCAGTCAAGGTTCTGGGTATTGTGAAACAGCATAAGGCCCATGTTTAAGATGAGGATGGAGAAGAAAAACCACATGCAACCTTGGAAAGCGTTCTCTCATCGCCAGCTTGTGAGACACGGCTTCACAGCGAGGGCTTCTCTGCTCGTGGGAGCCAGAGGGAGGCTGGTAGCAGAGGCCTGGAGGAAGTGGGATGGGAGACAAAAGGAGAAGTGGGAGCGGAAGGCAAGAGAAGGATTTGTAGAAGCCTCAGAGGAGCCTGAGCGCCTGCCCCCGCACGCCTTCCTGACCCTGTGCTTGCTTTTACAAATGCCCTAATTCTTCCCTTTGGCTGCCAGCCTCTAGCTTACATGTTTTTATCTCACTTTTTATTTATTTCTTTCTTTGCCTCCCTCCCTCCCCAAGGGTGGAGTTCCAGAACAAGTTCTACGTCGGGGCCGGTTACAAGTTTTCTCCTTTCTCCTTTAAATACATCCTGGACGGGACATCGGAAGAGTAGTAGCAAGTCCCGTAGCTGCCACATCTCCTGCCCCAGTCTCCGTGCCCATGGAAGAAGGTCAGCCTTGTCTTCAATGTCAGCCTGTGCCAGACGGTCAATGGATGATTGTTCTCAGCTACCTGGAGGCAGGAAGCCGTGTATATTTTACTTACAAGCCTTGGGATTTGATACGACTTGACTGTGTCGCAGAGGAACTCACCTCATGTGGGGTTGTCATTGTCAAATACTAAAATGACTGAGAAATGGGGAGCGCTACACTGGTGGTTTCCTGCAATATTGTAAGTATCACATGCAAGAAAATAAACTTCTGGGCCATTCCTTTGTTCTTGCAGACGTCTTTGTCCAAAAATTATTCCGTAATATTTAGTATTAATAATTACAGGCCAAAGCTAAACAATAGAGTTACACAAACTAATTCAAGAGGATTATGTTTATTTATTCTTTCATTTCCTGGTTCCTCAGACATGTTTTTTTCCTTGTCTGGGGCTAAGCTTTATAAGATTAGGAACTTTCTCATGAATTTCCACTCCAGGTGGGAGAGAAAGGGTAATGTTCTCTGGATGGAGGGCTGTCCCCATGGGCCTCTCTGTGTTGTTAATCCTCTGGAATGAAATGTGACAACATGATACCATCAGCGACTGTTTGCTGGATGCACATTGTGCTGCAAGAACTGGAGAAAGACATTTGAAGGCTTGAGAAAGTTCTGGAAAACAGCCTGCCAGACAGGAAGACTGCCAGACAAGTCTTCCCTGATACTCTGTGGGTCTGTCAGCCCTGAAGTCATTTCTAAGGCTCCTGGATTGTCAAACTCCTAAGAGCCAGTTGTAAAGTAAGATATGTGTCACCAACTATTTGGATGACTATTTAGTTATCCAGGTTAATCATAATCATCATGGTAACTAGACCAGTAGAATTAAGCATTGTTTTTTTTTTTTTTGTTTTATTTATTTCTAGGAGAGAGAGAGAGAGACAGTGTGAGCAGGGGAGGGTCAGAGAGAGAGGGAGTCACAGACTGAAACAGGCTCCAGGCTCTGAGCTGGCAGTCAGCACAGAGCCCGACGCGGGGCTCGAACCCACGAACCGCAAGATCATGACCTAAGCGAAAGTCGGACGCTTAACCGACTAAGCCACCCAGGCGCCCCAGAATTAAGCATTGTTAACTTTGGTACAGTGCTTTACAGTTTACAAGGCACTTTCTTTAAAAAATGGTTTTAATGTTTATTTATTTTTGAGAGAGAGAGACAGAGACAGAGTGTGAGTAGAGAAGGGGCAGAGAGAGAGAGGGAGACACAGAATCCTAAGCAGGCTCCAGGCTCTGAGCTGTCAGCAGGGAGCCCAACATGGGGTTTGAATTCACTGACTATGAGATCATGACCTGAACTGAAGTTGGATGCTTAACTGACTGAGCCACCAAGGCGCCCCACAAGGCACTTTTAAAAAACAAGTCATGTATTTATTTTCAGTTTTTTTAAAGATGTTTTTAAATGTTTATTTTTGAGAGAGAGAGAGACAGACAGAACACAGGTCAGGGAAGGGTAGAGAGCGAGGGAGACACAGAATGTGAAGCAGGCTCTAGGCTCTAAGCTGTCAGCACAGAGCTGGATGTGAGGCTCCAATTCATAAACCATGAGATCATGACCTGAGATAAAAGTTGGATGCTTGACTGACTAAGCCACCCAGGCGTCCTTAATTTTTTTTTTTTTTAAGTAAACTCCACCTCCAACATGGGAATTGAACTCACAACCCCAAGATCCAGAGTCACATGCTCTTGTGATTGAGCCAGCCAGGTGTTCCACTTTCTACACAGCATCTAGTTCTTAAGATTTCAGAGTATTTGCCCAAATCCAAAATTGCTTTTTGGACAGATCTGTTTTCCTCAGCTCTCTTCTGCCCTGCTATGTAGTGGGATTGATTGGTGCTCATGGAAGTATCATTGCTCAGATCCAACGAAGCTTCTGTCACCTTCTATATCAATGTCATGACTTGTCTAGCACAACTTAAGGCACAATTAGCTGCTCAACAGATATTCAGAGATTAAAGCAGGTTGAGCAAAGAATAATAGTTGACATCTTTGAGTTCCAACTCTGATACTTTATCATGTGTGTCCTCAGGCAGGAGACTGAGTTGTTCTGATCATTGCCAAAATGGGGATAGTGATCTCTACTTCTCTGGGTTGTGGAAGAGAGGTGAAAAGCACCTGGTGTGGACCAGGTGCTTATCCAGTAGCATTGCCTGAAGGAAAGAACAGACAAAAGCCTTGGTAATTGTTAGTTTAAGTCCATAAAAGCCAAGGTCACTGGATAATTTCAGGGCTCTCAGGACATTACTGCCCTTCTCAACAACTATCTAAAAATATGTTATGCGTAGGGGCCACTGGGTGGCTTAGTTGGTTAAGTGTCCAACTTCGGCTCAGGTCATGATCTCACGTTCATGGATTTGAGCCCTGCGTTAAGCTCTGTGCTCAGAGCCTGGAGCCTGCTTTGGATTCTGTGTCTCCCTCTCTCTCTGTTCCTCCCCCATTCATGTTCTGTCTCTCTCTGTCAAGAATAAATAAAAACATTTAAAAAATTTTTTAAATATGCTATGCATAGATGGATCACCAGCCTTTTGCTCTTTAATTCTAAGCAGTGATGGCTGTGAGAAAAGATTTGAAAGGGCAAAGCTTCCTTCTGCCCCTCACCTAGACCCCTGCTCTTCCAGAAGTCTGTGATTTTCCTCCAAGGTTTGGCAGCCTTCTTCGGTCTCAATGAGAGACGTAATTTCCCCTTTAAAAAGGGATTGGGTGAAGAGTTACAGAAAAGAGGGTGTGACCTGGATGCCACTCACTTGCCCACTAGGCAAGGTTGCGCCTTAAAGACTTCCATTCACAGAACTGAGCCAAAAGGGGATGAGAAGACCTGGGGGCTGGGCTTCTTAGGCAGGTAAGTCCAGAAGCCCCTCCAGGGGCCACCGATGGTCTAACTGCTGCATGAGACTTGGCTGCATTAAAAGAGAGCGAAAGAGCCTGAAACTGGAAAGCTTTCCAAGGAATATACAGAGGTAAGAAACTCTGGGCAGCTTGGATCTGGATTTACTTTTCCTGCTTTGGAGTGGGGGTTGAGGCTGTAGGATTTTTGACCATTTGTACTTGGCTGAAGGCACATGGAATATGAAAAGTTCACTCTTCACACTGATGACATTGCAAAACAAATTACATCATACACACATATAAGCACGTTCAGTTTTAAAAAACTGTACCGTGGCTCAATTGTTTCTGGCTAAAAAAATTCAGTATAGCAAAGTGCAGTTGAATAAAAAGTCCATCAGATTCCTAGAATTTGTTTTGATGAAGCTTGAATGCCACTTGAACCTTCTGAATATCAGTTCTTACAGATTATTTATTTATTTATTTAAAGATTTTATTTTTAAGTAATCTCTACACCCAACCTGGGGCTCAAAATCACAACCCTGAGATCAAGAGTCACAGGCTACATGAGGTGAGCCAGGCAGGCACCCCTCTCACAGATTCTTTGAAGCTGGATCATGGGTTACTTTCCCATTGTAGTTTTTAAGAAGCTGATGGTGAGGAGTGGGAAACCTTCTTCCCCATGTTCTTCCTTCTCTTCTTGAGTTGGTCCAACTGATCATACATCTACCATCTGTCCATCCTACCCCTATGTTAGAATGGATTTAGGGGAAACAACAGAAGATGCCAACTCAGCTTTTCCAACACTTCATTTCACACTTGAGATTACAAGCTCTATCTGTAATGTACCTCATATCTGTCTCTGTGGAACATTCCTCTTTTTTTTTTTTTTTTACAAATAGTTTATTGTCAAATTAGTTTCCACATGACACTCAGTGCTCATCCCCACAAGTGTCCTCCTCCATGCCCCTCCCCCCTCCCCCCCACATCCATCAGTCCTCAGTTTTTGGCAGTATTCAAGAGTCTCTCATGGTTTGCCTCTCTCCCTTTCCCCCACCATTTCCGCCCTTCTTCTCTCCCTTGGTCCTCTGTCAAGTTCCTCCTAATCCTCCTATACGTGCAAACATATGGTATTTGTCCTTCTCTGCCTGACTTATTTTGCTCAGCATAACACCCTCAAGGTCCATCCATGCTGCTACACATGGCCAGATTTCATTGTTTCTCATTGCCATGTAGTATTCCATGGTATAGATAAACCACATCTTCTTGATCCATTCGTCCGTTGATGGA
>NW_024080713.1:875501-978390 GCF_003009895.1 Hyaena hyaena | reverse complement strand
TTGATAGTTTCCTGTCTCACGTTCAGGTCCTTTATCCATTTTGAGTTTATTTTTGTGCATGGTGTGAGAAAATGATCAAGTTTCATTCTTCTGCATGTTGCTGTCCAATTCTCCCAACACCATCTGTTAAAAGGCTGTCTTTTTTCCATTGGATATTCTTTCCTGCTTTGTCAAAGATCAGTTGGCTGTATACTTTTGGGTCCACTTCTGAGTTCTCAATTCTGTTCCATTGGTCTATGTGTCTGTTTTTGTGCCAATACCATACTGTCTTGATGATGACAGCTTTGTAGTAGAGGCTAAAGTCTGGGATGGTGATACCTCATGTTTTGGTTTTATTTTTCAGTATTACTTTGGCTATTCGGGGTCTGTTGTGGTTCCATACAAATTTTTGGATAGTTGGAACATTCCTCTTTTTTATGAAAACTTTTCTTTATGAAAGTTGGCCAAAACTCTAGAGAATACTAGGAGAATATCTGTGATCTATTAAATTTGAGTTAATGTTTGGGTGTCCTCTTAATGACTTGTATTGTAAGCCCATATATAATGCACAGATGTGAATACCCAAATCCTGATAATCTATCAACACCTCTGTACTCTCCTCCCCACCACCCAACATGGCCCCACCAAGGACATCCTATTGTTGAAGAATCTGTAATAACAGGGCAGGGGTGGGAACTTTCTCTGATGCAGAGATTTGTACATTTGTTTCTTCCATTCCTTGGCAACCTCCTTTGACATTGGGAACATACCTGAGCGTTGACCATCTTCAAGGGCTGGGTGTTGGAAAGACCAATGTTAACAATTGGAGACCCTAAACACTGCTTCAGTGGCTGATGAGGGCCAGGCTTGCTCCTCTGAATGGAGTTTGAGTGCATCTCACATCACTGATGTCTCTTCCCTCTACACCTACCTCAGCCCTGCACCCACTATGTCATTGCAAACTGGAGTTTGGAAGGTTTTTTTCTTTCATAAAATACACAGCTTTTACCATTTAAAGCAATGTAGAACAACAGTGTTTTTGGTGAAAGTTATCCGTTTTGTTGCGCATTTCATAACTAAGATGAGGTGACTGCTTCGGATGGGTATTAGTATTATATACCTGATTGGAGAGGTTTTGAGATCTTATTTTCCAATAGGCACGTAGCACATGTGATTTACCTTTACCTGTGAAATAAAGTCAGTCTTTCAGAAAACAAGTAACTCTTTTTTCCATTTATGTAGTTTATCATCTGAGCCCAAGGTGTTCTAATGTTAGTGGAATATTAAGCAATAAATGCTTTTGGGCATATTTGATAACTCCAGAAATACTTAAAAACTGACTCAGTGTGTATTTGTTTTGTGATTATGGAGAAACTTTAGACATTTAGTTGATACCCTTATTGAGAGATAAGAAATCTTACTCCCGTGGGTGCTTAGGTTGCAGCGGGCACTGTGCCATATTATACAAACATCGTCACATTTAATCCTTGTAACAATACCAAAGAGGAAGCTTCTCAGTTAAGAATCACACACAACAGGCTGGTCTGAGTGCAGTGGGGTTTACAATCCACTGATCACAGCCATCTACAGATTTCTTTGTTCCTTCTCTCCCACTGCCACCCTCCACTAGCCTAAGAATAAAATAATTGCACACAACTTCAAAGAACAGAGACCAGAAATAACAGTGTCTTCAACAGAGAGGGCTTGATTTTTTTCCCATGTAGATGTCTGGAGGTAAGTCATCCACAGCTGTAGGAGGGGTTCCAGGCTCTTTCTAGCTTATGCTCTGCCAGACTTGGCCCAAAGTTTCCATATTTCCACCTTCACATCTGCATCAGGACCCAAAATGCCTGATGAAGTGCCAGCCCTCATGCAGGTGGGGGGGGGGGAGGGGCAGGAGGGCCTCCATCTACCCTCCAGCTGAAGGCGGCCACCTTCATCGGCAAGGTACAAGGGAGGACGTCATTGGGAAGACAGCAAGCTACTTCTCCCACAGGTAGCTGAGTATTATTTCTATTTTCAGAGATGGAAACTGAGATAGAAGAAACAGAATCCCTTCAATCTCAGTCTCACCATGGCTACTGATTGCCTTCCGTTTTCTCCCTCCTTCTTCCCTCTTTTCCTCCTCTAATTCTTCCCTTCGTTCTTCCCTCCTCCTTCCCCCCCGCCTTTTTTTCCTTCTTATGTTAATTTAGTAGGTATAAAATGATACTTAAAGTTTTTTTTGTGACTGCCATTTTGTCAGTTATTACAGAAGGTGAACAGTTTTCCAGTTTTGCTTCCAATTTATATATTCTCTTGTGAATTACTTACTTGTTTATATAATTTGCCCATCAATCTATTAGATTCTAATATTTTTCTTGTAATTTGCGGTTTTTATGTACTAGTGATACTTATTTGTTGAGTGCCGACATGCGCACGCGCACACATTTGCAAATGGCCTTTCTTATTCTTTTAATTTTTGAAATTGTGGTAAAATATCCATAACAAAACTTACCATTATACCAATTTTAAAGTGAACAATTCTGTGCCATTTAGTTGTATAATTTACCATGTTGTGCTACCACCACTCCTTGGAAAGAGGGTCTCCTGTGCTAGGCCACCTTGGGCACCTCCAGCCACTCAGTGATTTGATTGTGTCTGGGTCAAGTGCCTACTGTCATGGCCAGTGATGGACTGGGGGTATGTGGCAAGGCCTGCCCAGGACAGTGGCCTAGTGAGCACTGTAAGCAGGATGTCAACTATACATTGGTTCAGTTTTCCAAAAAGAATTGTTACTTGAGATCTTAAAAGAACTAGCTTTTCTAAAAATTCAAATGAGATCAGCACAGAGAAGAAAGAATGGGAAAAAACCCTAACCTCTCCCTGTCGTAGGTAATTTTTTCTTGCCCTCATCCTCATGGCCGGCTCCTGCTCGTCCTTGAGGCGTCCCTTAGAATTGCTCGCAGAAGCCTCCCCAGGTCTGAGGACTCGTGAGAGCAAGGGCCCTCCCTCATGTGCCAGAGCGACCTCCACTTGACCCAGGGACCCACTGTTTCCACCTGAATCTGTACCTTTCTTCTCCAGGGACCCTTTCATTACATTCTATGGTCTTGTGCCACAAATATTTGCTGAAAAACAAAACAGTTTCAAACAACATCTCTCCTGAAATCTCCGTGTAGGTATCTATTTAAGTAATATTATAAATTGGGATCAATATGTTTATACCCATACGTTATGGGTATATATGCATTATATATACACATCTTGGAAACTGCTTTCAACACTAAATGGTCTTTCGCTAAGAGCTTTTAAGTGGTATTCTGTTTAGCCACTTCTCCACTGGTGAGCGTTGAGGTTGTATCCAATGCTTTTGTTATTGTGAAAACAACAGAGTGGTGACCTTCCTCATATGTATCTTTGTCTGCCTTTTGACTGCCCCATTAGGATGGATCCTAGGAATGAAATTGCTTAATCAATATTCTTTCATCTCTGCCTAATTGCCTTCTGCAAAGTTGTAGCAATGGACATTCCCAGCGATAATTTGACTGCCTATTTCCCTTTCATGCGGTGTAACAAATCTTTAAGAGTTTTGCAACTCTGATAAAGGAAAATGATAACTCTTTTTAATTCGAAGCCATGATAACTCCTTAGGTTGAACATAATTTCATTTGTCAGCCACGATTATATACTCTTTTGTGTTAGTCCCTCATGTATGGTCCCTCCATGGTTTCCTTCCTGGCTTCTACAAGCCTTTGTTAAACACGTATGTTGCAGATAGTCTGAGCTTTGTCTACATTTATTGGATTTTATAATTTTTATATTGAAGTAGAAAGCACATATGGCAACAAATCAAGTCGCCGGGTGAGTTTATAACAGAAATAAACAATCTCCTTAATTGATTTTCCCTATCCCCAGAGAAATTTCTTTTGTTTTGTTTTGTTTTGTTTTTTAAGTTTTTCTGGTAATTATCTTTATAGTTACAACACCATAATTATATTTTATTTCTTAGTTTAGCAACTTAAGACAGTATCAATCCATTGTTAACTATAAA
This sequence comes from Hyaena hyaena, assembly GCF_003009895.1. Taxonomy (NCBI): domain Eukaryota; kingdom Metazoa; phylum Chordata; class Mammalia; order Carnivora; family Hyaenidae; genus Hyaena; species Hyaena hyaena. The sequence continues at coordinate 974,378 of NW_024080713.1, read as the reverse complement.
AGATGATCTATGTCATAATTTTCTCTTTGCCATTCTCTATCTTCTAAGTATCCTTTAAAAAAACCAATAGCAACTGTTTTTCATGTTATTAAAAACTCTACATCAATATAATTTTATTTATTTGTTGTATTTATTTTGAGAGACAGAGCATGAGCCAGGAGAGGAGCAGCGGGGGTGAGAGAGAGAGAGAGAGAGAGAGGGAGGGAGAGAAAATCCTAAGCAGGCTCCATCCATGCTCAGCGTGCAGCCTGATGTGGGGCTTGACCTCATGACCGTTAGATCATGACCTGAGCCAATATCAAGAGTCAGATGCATAACCACCTGAGCCACCAGGAGCCCCCCTCAATATAATTTAAAAATTTTTTAAAAATGTTTATTTTTGAGAGAGAGAGAAAGAGGGAGTGGGGAAAGGGCAGAGAGAAAGAGGGAGACACAGAATCCCAAGCAGGTTCCAGGCTCCAAGCTGTGAGCACAAAGCCTGACACAGGGCTCGAATGCAAGATCATGACCTGAACTGAAGTCGGACGCTTAACTGAGTGAGCCACCCAGGAGCCCCACAATATAATTTTAAATGCTGTATGTATTATCAGCTTATAAAACCATTTCATCTCTACTACCTAAGTTGTTTCCAATTTATTATTGTTAACATAGACTTGGATAAACATTAAAAAAAATTTTTAGATAAACTTCTTTATATCAAGAGCATTTCCCATATTTCAGATATTTCCTTGGAACAAATTGCTAGAACTGGGATTATCAGCTCACATGAAACTAGTTTTTAAAGCTTTTGATACATTGCCAAATTGACACAGACTATTTGAAGGGCATAGAATAATGGTTTTCAGGTGGGGGCTAGGTAGGGCTCACTGTAACAATCACTTGGAAAAATTTTTCAAGCCACCTGTGTCACTGCCTGAGCGTCACTAGTAAGGAAGGAAGAACAGGGACTCTGAAGTAGTGGTGTGTTTAATAACAAAGTTGGGTTGGAGAGGGAGGCGGTGCCTAGATATGTAGAGTTTGCTCATTTCCCTGGTGTAAATAGTCTCACATGACATTACCGAATACAGAGTTGGGAAGCGATGTATACAATCTGCCCTCAGAAGCTGGTGGGAGCTCCTCCAAGGTAGCACTGACTCACTCCAATGCCTGCGAGGCACAGCATCCTGTCTCTTGTGTGTATGTTTATACGTATGTATTTCTTCTTTCCTGTTCACCCACATCCCAAGCTCTCTTCCTTTGCCCCAAAGATAGTTACTGTAATGGAATTTTCATATATCTATGTAAAATATAAAATGTACTGCTTGGGGGTACATATTTTCATGTTGGTTAAGTTATTATATTGTTCTTGTTCTTTTCCTTGCTCTTATTTTTAGTTCCTCTCTTAGCTGTTTTTGTGATTACTTATAGTATACTTATAGCTCTGGTTCTCATGCTGACCCTTTGCGTGGGCTGCCGCCCACCCGTCCAACTTTCCTCACTGACTTTCCCACTCCTTTATCATGGGCAATTTTAATCATTGTTGAGGATATTAACACTTCCATTCAGTTCTGAAACCACAATGAAGTCTATATATTTTATTCAAATGCTGACTCTAAACCTGAAAATGAATGAACAACCTTTTTTTTAATGACCATATAAATATTGCTCACTTCACGACCAAGTGTTATATATAAAGATTTTTTATATTTTTTGAAGTCCAATGTTATGATCAGTAAGGAATTCTCTTTTCTTTATCTCATTGGAAGCCTAAAATCATGCTACATTTTAGTTTCATTCACATCATAGAAACAAAATAATGAGTCTTTCATTCAATAAAGAAAAATATGAAATCATATGGGGTGCCTGGCTGGCTTAGTTAGTAGACTATGCAACTCTTGATCTCAGCATTGTAAGTTCGAGCCCCACATTGGGAGTAGAGGTTGCTTAAAAATAAAATCTTTTTAAATAATAATTAATTTACTCCTTAATTTAGATCCAAGTTAGTTAGCATATAGTGCAACAATGATTTCAGGAGTAGATTCCTTAATGCCCCTTACCCATTTAGCCCATCCCCCCTCCCACAGCCCCTCCAGCAACCCTCTGTTTGTTCTTCATATTTAAGAGGCTCTTATGTTTTGTCCCCATCCCTGTTTTTATATTCTTTTGCTTCCCTTCCCTTATGTTCATCTGTTTTGTGTCTTAAATTCCTCATATAACTGAAGCCATATGATGTTTGTCTTTCTCTGACTAATTTCGCTTAGCATAATACCCTTCAGTTCCATCCATGTAGTTGCAAATGGCAAGCTTTCATTCAATTGCCGAGTAATACTCCATTGTTTATATACCACATCTTCTTTATCCATTTATTCTTGGATGGGCATTTGGGTTCTTTCCATACTTTGGCTATTGTCGAAAGTGCTCCTATAAACATTGGGATGCATGTGCCCCTTTGAAGCAGCACACCTGTATCTCGGGTAAATACCTAGTAGTGCAATTTCTGGGTCATAGGATAGTTCTATTTTTAATTTTTTGAGGAACCTCCATACTGTTTTCCAGAATGGCTGCACCAGTTTGCATTCCCACCACCAGTGCAAAAGAGATCCTCTTTCTCTGCATCCTTGCCAACATCTGTTGTTGCCTGAGTTGTTAATTTTAGCTATTCTGACAGGTGTGAGGTGGTATCTCATTGTGGCTTTGATTTGTATCTCCCTGAAGAGTGTTGTTGAGCATTTTTTTATGTGTCAGTTGGCCATCTGGATGTCTTCTTGGGAGAAGTGTCTATTCATGTCTTTTGCCCATTCCTTCACTGGATTATTTGCTTTTGGGGTGTTGAGTTTGATAAGTTCTTTATAGATTTTGGATACTAACCCTTTATCTGATATGTCATTTGCAAATACCTTCTCCCATTCTGTCGGTTGACTTTTAGCTTTGCTGATTGTTTCTCTGTGCAGAAGCTTTTTATTTTGATGAGGTCCCAATAGTTTATTTCTGCTTTTGTTTCCCTTGCCTCCAGAGATATTTTGAGTAAGAAGATGCTGTGGCCGAGATCAAAGAGGTTTTTGCCTACTTTCTCCTCTAGGATTTTGATGGCTTCCTGTCTTAGCTTTATGTCTTTCACCTGTTTTGAATTTATTTTTGTGTGTGGTGGAAGAAAGTGGTCCTGGTTCATTTTTTTGCATGTTGCTGCCCAGTTTCCCAGCACCATTTGCTGAAGAGATTATCTTTATTCCATTGGATATTCTTTCTTGTTTTGTCAAAGATTTAGTTGGCCATACATTTGTAGGACCATTTCTGAGTTCTCTATTCTGTTCCATTGATCTGAGTCTGTTTTTGTGCCAGTACCATACTGTGTTGATGATTACAGCTTTGTAATATGTCTTGAAGTCCAGGGTTGTGATGCCTCCAGCTTTGGTTTTCTTTTTCAGGATTGCTTTGGCTTTTTGGGGTCTTTTCTGGTTCCATACAAATTTTAAGATTGTTTTTTCTAGCTTGGTGAAGAATGCTGGTGTTATTTTGATAGGGATTGCATTGAATATGTAGAGTGCTTTGGGTAGTATCAACATTTTAACAACGTTTTTTCTTCCAATCCAGGAGCATGGAATATTTTTACATTTTTTTGTGTGTGTCTTCAATTTATTTCATAAGCGTTCTTTAGTTTTCAGTGTATAGGTTTTTCACCTCTTTGGTTAGGTTTATTCCTAGGTATTTTATGGGTTTTGGTGCAATTGTAAATGAGATTGATTCCTTGTTTCTCTTTCTGTTGCTTCATTATTGGTGTTTAGGAATGCAACCAATTTCTGTGCACTGATTTTATATCCTGCGACTTTGTTGAATTCATGGATCAGTTCTAGCAGCTTTTTGGTGGAATCTTTTGGGTTTTCCTTTCTTATTTATTTTTGAGAGAGAGAGAGAGAGAGCGTGAGCAGAGGAGGGTCAGAGAAAGAGGGAGACACAGAATCCAAAGACAGGCTCCAGGCTCTGTGCTGTCAGCACAGAGCTTGACTCGGGGCTCAAACTCACGAACTGTGAGATCATGACCTGAGTCAAAGTTGGACGCTCAACTGAGCCACCCAGGCGCCCCTGGGTTTCCTATGGAGTATCACAGCATCTCTGAAAAGCAAAAGTTTGACTTCCTCCTGGGTGATTTGGATGCCTTTTATTCCTTTGTGTTGTCTAATTGCTGAGGCTAAGATTTCCAATACCATGTTGACTGGCAGTGGTGAGAGTGGACATCCCTGTCATGTTCCTGACCATAGGTAGAAAGCTCTCAGTTTTTCCCCATTGGGGATGATATTAGCAGCGGGTCTTTTGTATATGGCTTTTATGATCTTGAGATATATTCCTTCTATCCCTCCTTGAGGGTTTTTATCAAGAAAGGATGCTATATTTTGTCAAATGCTTTCTCTGCATCTACTGAGAAGATCATGTGGTTCTTGCCATTTCTTTTACGATGTGATGTATCACATTGATTGATTTGAGGGTATTGAACCAGTCCTGCATTCTAGCTATAAATCCCACTTGGTCATGGTGAATAATTCTTTTAATGTATTGTTGGATCCAGTTGTCTAGTATCTTGTTGAGAATTTTTCATCCATGTTCATCAGGGAAATTGGTCTGTAGTTCTCCTTTTTAGTGGGGTCTTTCTCTGGTTTTGGAATCAATCATGCTGACCTTGTAGAATGGAAGTTTTCCTTCCATTTCTTTTTTTTGGAAGAGCTTGAAAAGAATAGTTGTTAACTCCTCTTTAAATGTTTGGTAGAATTCCCCTGGAAAGCCATCTGGCCCTGGTCTCTTGTTTTTAGGGGGATTTTTTATTACTAAATTGATTTCTTTACTGGTTATGGGTCTGTTCAAATTCTCTATTTCTTCCTATTTCAGGTTTAGTAGTTTATATGTCTAGGAATTTGTCCATTTCTTCCGGATAGCCCAATTTATTGTCATATAATTGCTCATAATATTCTCTTATTATTGTTTGTATTTCTGCAGTGTTGGTTGTGATCTCTCCTCTTTTATCCTTGATTTTATTTATTTGGGTCCTTTCCTTTTTTTGGTCAAACTGGCTAGGGGTTTATCAATTTTGTTAATTGTTTCAAAGAACTAGCTCCTGGTTTCATTGATCTCTTCTACTGGTGTTTTGGTTTCAATAGCATTGATTTCCTCTCTAATCTTTATTATTTTCTGTCTTCTGCCGGTTTGGGATTTTATTTGCTGTTCTTTTTCCAACTCTTTGAGCTGTTAGGTCAGGTTATATATTTGGGAACTTTCTTCCTTTTTTAGGAAGGCCTAGATTGCTATATACTTCCCTTTAATGACTGCCTTTGCTGTGTCCCAGAGGTTTTGGGCTGTGGTGTTGTCATTTTCATTGGCTTCCATGTACTTTTTAATTTCCTCTTTAACTTCTTGTTAGCCCATTCATTCTTTAGTAGATATTGTTTAGTTATCTTTCCAATCTTTTTCTTGTGGTTGATTTTGAGTTTCATAGCATTGTGGTCTGAAAATATGCACAGTATGATCTTGATCTTTTTGTAGTTGTGAAGGCTGATTTGTGTCCCAGTATGTGATCTATACTGGAGAATGTTCCATGTGCACTCAAGAAGGATGTGTATTCTGCTGCTTTAGGGTGAAATGTTCTGAATATATCTGTTAAGTCCATCTGGTGCACTGTGTCATTCAAAGCTATTGTTTCCTTGTTGATTTTCTGCTTAGATGATCTGTCCATTGCTGTAAGTGGGGTGTTGAAATCCCCTACTATTATGGTATTATTATCAATGAGTTTCTTTATGTTTGTTATTAATTGATATACATAGTTGGGTGTTTCTTGTTGGGAGCATAAATGGTCAACTTGGTGGATAGACCCCTTTATTATGACATAATGCCCTTCTTCATATTTTTTACAGTATTTTAAAATGTAGATTATATGATATAAGTATGGCTACTCTAGCTTTCTTTTGGCAACCATTAGGATGATATATGGTTCTACATCCCCTTATTTTCAGTCTGAAGGTCTAAAATGGGTATCTTATAAACAACATATAGATGGATCTTGTTTTCCTATCTATTCTGCCCTATATCTTTTATTGGGACATTTAGTCCATTGACATTTAGAGTGAGTACTGAAAGATACGAATTTATTGCCATTATGTTGCCTGTAGAGTTGGAGTTTCTTTTGTTGTTCTCTGGTCCTTTCTAGTCTTTACTGCTTTTGGTCTTTCTTTCTTTTCTTTTTTCTTTCTTTCTTTTCTTTCTTTCTTTCTTTCTTTCTTTCTTTTTTTTTTTTTTGTCTTTTCCCCCCTCAGAGAGTCCCCCTTAAAATTTCTTGCGGAGCTGGTTTAGTGGTCATGAATTCCTTTAATTTTTGTTTGTCTGGGAAACTGGTTTATCTCTCCTTGTATTTTGAATGACAGTCTTGCTAAATAAAGAATTCTTGGCTGCATATTTTTCCAATTCAGCACATTGAATATATCCTGCCATTCCTTTCTGGCCTGCCAAGTTTCTGTGGAGAGGTCTGCTGCAAACCTGATCTGTCTTCCTTTGTATTTTAAGGATTTTTTCCCCCTTGCTGCCTTTCATGATTCTTTCCTTGCCTGGGTGTTTTTTGTTTTTTTTTTTTGTTTGTTTGTTTTTTGTGAATTTGACTGTGATATGCCTTGTTGACGGCCATTTTTGTTGAATCTAATGGGAATTCTCTGTGCTTCCTGGATGTTGATGTCTGTGGCTTTCCCCAGGTTAGGAAAGTTTTCTGCTATGATTTGCTTATATAATTTTCTACCCCTTTTTCTCTCTCTTCATCTTATGGGATCCCTATGTTTCTAATATTATTCCTTTTTAATGAGTCACTGAGTTCTCTAATTCTTATTTCATGCTCTTTTGCCCTAGTCTCCCTCTTTTTTTCTGCTTCATTATTCTCCCTAAGTTTGTCCTCTATATTATTGATTTGCTGCTCTTGCCTCATCCGTTCTTGCTGCTGACATCCATTGGAGATTGCAGCTCAGTTATAGCATTTTTTATTTCATCCTGACTAGCTTTTACTTCTTTTATTTCCACAGAAAGGGATTCTAATCTATTTTCAACCCCAGCTAGTATTCTTATTATTGTGATTCTAAATTCTGGTTCAGACATCTTGTTGTCTCTGTGTTGATTAAGTCCCTGGCTGTAATTTCTTCCTATTCCTTCTTTTTGGGTGAATTCCTTTGTCTTGTCATTTTGAAGGAAGAAAAGGAATAAATAAAGTGAAAAAAAATTAAAAATTAAAAACAGCACAAAGAAATCAAAGAAAGGATGCTAGATCCTAGGTGTGTTTTGGTCTGGTTATTGAAAGAGGCCTGATAGATTAGGAAAAAAAGGGAAAGATAAGAAAAGAAAATGTTTGAAAATTTGAAAAAATGAATACAATGAAATAGAATAAAATGAAATGATGAAAGCATAATAGAATTTTTAAAATTTACAAAAAAGTAAAAACTACAGTAAAAAATAAGAAAAATCTTTTTAATAAAAATGGAAAGTAAAAATCAATTTTTTCTCTTTCTGTATTCAAGAATAAGAAAATAAGAAAAAAGAATAAGAAAAAAAAGAAAACAAAAATTGAATGAAAGGATCAGCGCACAGACTGAAATATGATGAAATTACATCTGGTTTCCTGTAGAAGTCAAGCTATGAAGCACTTTACAGTCCTTAAACTTAGCAGGTGGAGAGACTTGTGTTCGTTAAGAGCACTGTTGGCCCAGATGGGCGGGAGGTTTGGTGTAATGCCTCCATTCTCCACTAGATGGCGCTACTTAGATAACTGGGGTGGATCGCCGTGGCACGTGTAGACGTGTAGGCGCATGCTCGGGAGGGGTTAAAATGGCGTCATCCAGTTACCCAGTCTGTAGCATCGGAATTCTGTGCTCTCCTTTACCGGCTTTCATTCACTCCCCACTTCTACACTGTCGGTGACCAAGGCATCAGGCTGCCAAGCAGCACCTCCCTCCTGAGTTTTATTTCGGATGCGGCTGTTTCCTAACCCCTCACTTTGGAGGGACTGTGGCTTTGACCCGCTCAGATTCTCTGGGGGAGGGTCTCGCCTAGTAATGGCCGGGTGCCGGCCACATCCAGGAACGTTCTCCAGACTGTGCTGCTGCCGATGCCCGGGGACTGTGGCTGGGTATCAGCCCACCCCAGGAAAAGCTCATGTGATCGTGTAGCAGCAGCGTTCAGGGATTACGGTAAATCTGAACACACGTCTGTGCCAGGCTTCCCCCTTAGCGTCCTTGTTCCACCACCAGCGAGTGTGGTTCTTCTTTGGTGTCCACTGTGGCCCAGGGACCCCCAGGACCTCGCTCTCTGCCCCTGGGGATTCGCTCTTCCCACCAGGTAACAAGCTGCAGCGTTTCAGACTCTGGGCTTCCCCAGTTTATAGAGTCTTAATGTAATTTAAACCTCCTGTTTTCTCCTTTTCCCCTTTTTTATTCAGACCCTTGCGGCTGTTTCCACTTTTTCTCTCCAGCTGCTTTTGGTGGTTGGGTGGAGGGGTGCTTTTCTCGTGCTCTCCCCCCGCCCCCCGTTTCTGTCCTCTCTCCACAAGCAAAAACTGATCCCTGCCCTTCACAGCTTCTCTCCCTCATTTCACCTCTCTGTGCCACATACCTGCTGAATTCTTTATTTCAGGTGGTGTAGATTGTTGTGTTAATCCTCAAATCGATTTTTTAGGTGTGCAGGATGGTTTTGTGTTGATCTGGCTGCGTTTCAGGGGGAGGATGAAAAAGAAGCTTCCATACTCTTCGTCATCTTGGCCCTTCCCTAAAAATCTTAAAAAAATATATGAAATCACAGATGTGAATCTCCCTTACTGGGGTCAGTTTTCATTCAAGAAAGCTGTGATGTAATTATCTTGGACCTAATAGCTTTGGCCAGGTCCTCTGTGATGAATCACTTTCTCTTTGCTGATAAGAGAATAGAGGAATATAGGATATTTCCAACCCCTGGAATGAGCTAATCAGGTTAAAACATACGAATTAAAACTTGCTCTGCTCAGTAATAAACGACGGATTTCTTGGGTTTCTTTCCTTGCCACTCACTACAAAAAGGAGAATTCCTAGAGGTTGTTTTCTCACTCTTCTAAAACGTAAGCCTTTGTGATGCTTAAAATTGTAAAACATGTTTTGATTGCCATGAGAAGTCATAAAACTTGACTGGTAGGAGAATTAAGTGTTGATTGAAGATTGAGCTTATTTTTAAGCATTTTATTTGTAACTGAACTTAAAATGAACTTACTGGGATTTAAGATTATTTTCCCAACCAACTAAATGGTTTTATTCTCTAAACCTATAAATGGCAGAATCACTTTTGGTTTTTAAGTCTGCTGCCATGATTGGCATTACTATTTTTTAGGGAAAAAAACTGATATAATTTGCATGCAATAAAACTTACCATTTTAAAGTATATAATTTAGTGAATTTTAGTATAGTCACAAGGTTGTACAGTCCTCACCACTATGTTATTCTCACTGAATGGTCTTGTTTTCAAATTTTGATTAAGTCAAATCTGTTACTAGTTCATTTTCCAAACAGGAAGTGTATTAGTCAGTCATAGCCAATTTTTGATGTGTAAAGAAGTCCTTTTTGTAATCAAAAGAAGGGGGATTTTCTGCTAACTACTTCATTATAAAAGCTACCAGATAAGGAGCACTTCTCTAAAGCGTGTTTAGACAAAGTCTGGAAAGCGAGTAGTAGTTCCAGAACAGTCTGTCTTCATGATTTTAAGGCTCTTAGATGGGCTGAGAGGCCAGTTATTTTGACTTTTTCCACTCTGGGAAAATAACAGCTTTTTGAACTTTTCATGTTCTCCCTTGAGAAAGAGGATTTCATGGACTTACTTCTGAACATAATTGATCTCTCTCTTATCTAGGAATATTTGTGTCTCTGTGACAGCATTTTAAGAAAACAAATAATAGCTATATTAAAGTATAGATGTTTCTATGTGTATCTTTGGTGTCCCCAACTAGAATAAGGACACCTTAGGGCACAGAACATGTCAGACCTTCCTTCAAAGTCTTCACAGGAGCCCACATAATACAAGATACAGAGCTGGCCCTTAACCAATATAAATGACCTTGATATGTGGCTATAAACTGATTTGTGGCTAGTTCTATATGCTGGGGGGAAAAATACCTTTGTTTGAGTTCTGATTCTGCTATTTACTAATGGCCTGACATTGGAAAAGTTATTTTAAAATCTCAGAACTTCACTTTATGAACTATTTATTTTGAAAAAATATTACACATCTTAAAAGCAGATCTAAAATGAACCCCATTGAACCCATCACCCTCCTTCAGTAATTTTCTACGTATGGCCATTCTTTATTCTTTTATTTGCCCATCTACTTCTTATGCACCTCCTTCCACCCTACTATTTTAAAAAGAATCCTGGACATCATATCATATTGTCCCTAAATATTTTAGTATGTATCACTTCGACAAAAGGATTCTTTTTTTTCTACCACAGCCATAATATCATTGTCACACCTAATGGTGCCATCAGAAATTTCTTGATATCATCAAACTTTCACACCTGTTTACATTTCCCTGATTTTCCTCTCATCTCTTCTTCATCTCATTCTCTTGGTTGTTGCTGTTTTATAGTCAGTTTATTTGAATGAAGATCTGAATAGGATCAACTCATTTTTTTGATTAATCTGTCACTTTTACTTTAGTCTCTAATTTCCCTTTTCTGCTTTTTAGCTTGCCATTTATTCATTGAAGAAGTTGGGTCATTTATCTTATACAAATGTCCACATGCTGGATTTTGTCTTATTGCATCCACATGGTAGAGTTTAAAGAACTTCTTCTTTATCTCCTGTATGAATTGGTAGAGATAGAGGCTTGATCAGATTCTAGTTCAATTTCTTCTTAGGAGAACACATCACAGGTGATGCTACTGTACACTTCCGTACTATTGCATCTTATCACAGTCACTTGATACCTGACTGTCTCAGCAGCATTAAGATTTTTCTTTTTTTAAAATAGTTTATTGTCAAGTTGGTTTCCATATAACACCCAGTGCTCATCCCCACAAGTGCCCTCCTCCATGCCCATCACCCCCCCTTCCTTTCTCCCCCATCCCCACATCAGCCCTCAGTTTGTTCTCGGCATTCAAGAGTCTCTCATGGTTTGCTTTCCTCCACCCACTATTTTTCCCCTTCTCCTCCCCCATGGTCCTCCATTAACTTTCTCCTAATCCTCCTATACATGGAAATATATGGTATCTGTCTCTCTCTGCCTGACTTATTTTGCTCAGCATAACACCCTCAAGGTCCATCCATGTTGCTACACATGGTCAGATTTCATTCTTTCTCATTGTCATGCAGTATTCCATTGTATAGATAAACCACATCTTCTTGATCTGTTCGTCCGTTGATGGACACTTAGGCTCTTTCCATGTTGTGGCTATTGTGGAGAGTGCTGCTATGAACATTGGGGTACATGTGCCTCTATGCATCAGCACTCCTGTATCTCTTGGGTAAATTCCTAGCAGTGCTGTTGCTGGGTCATAGGGGAGTTTTGTTGTTAATTTTTTGAGGAACCTCCACACTGTTTTCCAGAGGGGCTGCACCAGTTTACATTCCCACCAACAGTGTAGGAGGGTGCCCGTTTCTCCACATCCTCGCCAGCATCTATAGTTTCCTGATTTGCTCATTTTAGCCACTCTGACCGGCATGAGGTGGTATCTCAGTGTGGTTTTGATTTGTATTTCCCTGATGAGGAGGGACACTGAGCATCGTTTCATGTGTCTGTTGGCCATCTGGATGTCCTCTTTGGAGAAGTGTGTGTCCATATCTTCTGCCCATTTCTTCACTGGATTATATATTTTTCAGGTGTGGAGTTTGGTGAGTTCCTTATAGATTTTGGATACTAGCCCTTTATCTGATATGTCATTTGCAACTATCTTTTCCCATTCCGTCAGTTGCCTATTAGTTTTACGGATTGTTTTCTTTGCCATTCAGAAGATTTTTATCTTGATGAGTCCCAGTAGTTCATTTTTGCTCTTGATTCCCTTGCCTTTGGGGATGTGTCAAGTATGAAATTGCTGCAGTTAAGGTCAAGAAGGTTGTTTCCTGCTTTCTCCTCTAGAGTTTTGATGGTTTCCTGTCTCACATTCAGGTCGTTTAATCATTTTGAGTTTATTTTTGTGTATGGTGTGAGAAAATGACCTAGTTTTATTTTTCTGCATGTTGCTGTCCAGTTCTCCCAACACCATCTGTTAAAGAGGCTGTCTTTTTTTCCATTGGATACTCTTTCCCACTGTGTCAAAGATTAGTTGGCCGTACGTTTGTGGGTCCAATTCTGAGGTCTCTTTTCTATTTCATTGGTCTATGTGTCTGTATTTGTGCCAATACTATACTGTCTTGATGATGACAGCTATGTAGTAGAGGCTAAAGTCTGGGATGGTGATGCCTCCCGTTTTGGTTTTCTTCTTCAGTATTACTTTGGCTGTTTGGGGTCTCTTGTGGTTCCATACAAATTTTAGAATAGTTCTAGTTTTGAGAGGAATGCTGGTGCAATTTTGATTGGGATTGCATTGAATGTGTAGATTGCTTTGGGTAGTAATGATGTTTTAACTGTATTTACTCTTCTGACCCATGAGCATGGAATGTTTTTCCATTTCTTTGTGTCTTCTTCAATTTTCTTCATAAGCTTTCTATAGTTGTCACCATACAGATCTCCTATATCTTTGGTTAGGTTTATTCCTAGGTACTTTATGGTTTTTTTGTGCAATTGTGAACGGGATCAGTTTCTTGATGTCTCTTTCTCTTGCTTCATTGTTGGTGTATAAGAATGCAACCGATTTCTGCACGTTGATTTTGTACCCTGACTTTGCTGAATTCATGGGTCAGTTCTAGTAGGCTTCTGGTGGAGTCTGTCGCGTTTTCTATGTAGAGTATCATGTTGTCTGCGAAAAGTGAAAGTTTGACTTCTTCTTTGCCAATTCTGGTGCCTTTTATTTCTTTTTGTTGTCTGATGGCTGCTGCTAGGACTTTCAGCACATGTTAAACAACAGTGGTGAGAGTGGATGTCCCTGTCGTGTTCCTGATCTCAGGGGGAAAGTTCTCACTTCTTCCCTGTTGAGGATGATGTTAGCTGAGGGCTTCTCATAGATGGCTTTTATGATGTTTAAGTAAGTTCCTTCTATCCCGACTTTTTCAAGGGTCTTTATTAAGAAGGGATGCTGTATTTTGTCAAATGCTTTTTCTGCATCTATCAACAGGATCATATGATTTTTTCTTTTCTTTTGTTAATGTGATGTATCACATTGATTGATTTGCGAATATTGAACCAGCTCTGTAACCCAGGAATGAATCCCACCTGATCATGGTGGATAATTCCTTTTATGTGCTGTTGGATTTGATTTGCAAGTATCTTGTTGAGGCTTTTTGCATCCGTATTCATCAAGGATATAGGCCTGTAGTTCTGTTTTTTTGCTGGGTCTCTGTCTGGCTTGGGAATCAAAGTGATGCTGGCTTCGTAAAATTTTCCTTCGATGTCTATTTTTTGTAATAGCTTGAGAAGAATGGGCATTAATTCTGTTTTAAATGTCTGGTAGAATTCCCCAGGGAAGCCATCTGGCCCAGGGCTCTTTTTGTTGGGAGATTCTTGAGAACTGATTCGATTTCCTCACTAGTTATGGGTCTGTTCAGGTTTTCTATCTCTTCCCGTGTGAATTTTGGTAGTGAGTGTGTGTTTAGGAATTTGTCCATTTCTTCTAAGTTGTCCAGTTTGTTGGCATATAATTTTTCATAGTATTCCCTGAGAATTGTTTGTATTTCTGAGGGGTTGGTTGTAATAAGTCCATTTTCATTCATGATTTTGTCTATTTGAGTGCTCTCTCTTTTCTTTTGGAGAAACCTGGATAGAGGTTTGTCAATTTTGTTTATTTTTTCAAAAAACCAACTCTTGTTTTCATTGATCTGTTCAATTGTTTCTTTGGTTTGTATATTGTTTATTTCTGCCCTGATCTTTATTATTTCTCTTCTCCTACTGGGTTTGGGGTGCTCTTGTTGCTCTCCCTCTAGTTCCTTTAGGTGCGCTGTTAGATTTTGCACCTGTGCTTTTTCGAATTTCTTGAAATAGGCTGAAGTGCAATGTGCTTTCCTCTTAGGACTGCCTTTGCCGCATCCCATAGAGTGTGGATTGTTGTATTTTCATTTTCATTTGTTTCCATATATTTTTAAATTTCTTCTCTAATTGCCTGATTTGCCCATTCTTTCTTTAGGAGGGTGTTCTTTAACCTCCATGTTTTTGGAGTTTTTCCAGAGTTCTTCCTGTGATTGGTTTCAAGTTTCATAGCATTGTGATCTGAAAGTGTGCATGGTATGATCTCAATTCTTTTCTATTTATTGAGGGCTGCTTTATGACTAGTATGAGAAATATCTTGTAAAATGTGCCATGCGCACTTGAGAAGAAAGTGAATTCCTTGGCCTCAGGATGTAGAGTCCTAAACATATCTTTCAAATCCATCTGGTCCAATGTGTCCTTCAAGTCCATTGTTTCTTGAGTGATTTTCTGTCTCGTTGATCTATCCATTGCTGTAGGTGGAGTATTAAAGCCCCCTGCTATTAGCACATTCTTATCTATAAGATTGTTTCTGTTTGTGATTGTTTTAGATATTTAGGTGCTCCCATATTCGGAGCGTAGACATTTATAATGGTTAGTTCTTCCTGATGGGTAGACCCTGTAATTATTACATAATGCCCTTCTTCATCTCTTGTTATTGTTTTTTTTTTAAAGTCTAGTTTGTCTGATATATGTATAGCTACTCCAGCTTTCTTTTGACTTCTAGTAGTATGATATATATTTCTCCATCCCCTTACTTTCAATCTGAAGGTGTCCTCAGGTCTAAAATGCGTTTCTTGTAGACAGCAAATAGGTGGACTTTGTTTTTTTTATCCATTCTGCTACCCTATGTCTTTTGATTTGGGCCTTTAGTCCATTTACATTCAGTGTTATTATTGAAAAATATGGGTTTAGAGTCATTGTGTCCTTTGTGGGATTCATGCTTGTGGTGGTGTCTCTGGTACCTTGTGTTCCCTGCAACATTTCCCTCAGAGTCTCCCTAAGGATTTCTTGTAGGGCTGGTTCAGTGGTAATGAATTCTTTCAATTTCTCTTTATTTGGAAAGACTTTTATCTCTCCCTCTATTCTGAATGACAGGCTTGCTGGAAAGAGGATTCCTGGCTGCATATTTTTTCTGTTCATCACATGGAAGATTTCCTGCCATTCCTTTCTGGCCTGCCACGTTTCAGTAGATAGGTCTGTCACCACTCTGATAGGTTTCCCTTTGTATTTAGGGCCCTCTTCTCCCTAGCTGCTTTCAGAATTCTTTGTCCTTATATTTTGCCAGTTTCACTATGATATATCATGCAGAAGATCGATTCAAGTTTCGTGTGAGGGGAGTTCTCTGTGCCTCTTGGATTTCAACGTCTGTTTCCATCCCAGATTGGGGAAGTTCTCTGCTATAATTTGTCCCAGGACTCCTTCAGCACCTTTTCCTCTCTCTTCCTCTTCTGGAATTCCTATGATACGAATATTATTCTGTTTGATTGTATCGCTGAGCTCTCAAACTCTCCTTTCATGTTCCTGGATCAGTTTTCTCTTTCTCAGTTTCCTCTTTTTCTATGATTGTGTCTTCTAAATCACTTATTCTCCTTTCAGCCTCTTCAATCCATGCATTGGATATCTCCATTTTATTATGCATCTCATTTATAGCATTTTTTACTTCATCACAACTATTTTTAAGCTCCATAGTCTTTGTAGCAATAGTTTCTCTGATGTCTTCCATGCCTTTTTCAAGCCAGCGATTAATTTTATGACTTGTTCTAAATTCTTGTTCAGTTATGTTGCTAATATCTGTTTTGAGCAGTTCTTTAGCCGTCATTTTTCCTGGAATTTCTTTGGAGGAGAGTTCTTCCGTTTCGTCATTTTGGTTAGCTTTCTATCTTGTTAGTTTTAAAAACTTGTTGTGCACTCTGCACCTGTGAGTGACTGATGGCTGTGGGGGGTTAGGGGGAAGATGGGCATGTAGGAGGGCACTTGTGGGGATAAGCACTGGGTGTTATATGGAAACCAACTTGACAATAAACTATTTGTAAAAAAAAATAAAGTAAAATAAAACGAATATGTGGGAAAGAAAAAAAAAAGAGTGCAGCTGTACGAAAGAAGGCTCTTTGACTGTCAAGGGCCTGTCTGTTTAGGAAGTGTTCTTTGAATGGTGTGTCTTGGTTTCTCTTGTTGAGACCTTGGTTATTTTATTTTCCTACTTGTAGTGTTATTTGGGACTCTCCACCATGTGTACTTTGGCTTGTTTCTTGAGGTAGCCCTTGAAAAGAAAACAGACAGACAAACACATAGGGAACAAAGGCACACAAATGCACAGACAAATCCAACAAGCACGCAAACCTAAAGGGAAAATGGAAAAGAAAAAAACGAAGACACACACATACACACACACACACACACACACACACACACACACAAAAGAGGAATGTGGGAAGACAAATAATAAAAATAAAAATACATAAAAAAGAAGAAAAGAAAAGAATAAATACCCAAAAGAGAAAGGACAGTCTAAACCATAAAACCAGAATTGTCAGCTACAAATAAAGAGCCGGGTGTGTGCAGTGCTGATGGAAGAGCATATACAAAGAGAGAAATGACAGGGCAGGGTGGGGAGGAAGCAAAACTGGAAATGAGATGTGCAGGCAGAGAAACAAAAGCACAGCGGTCTGGCTTCAGGCGCTGCCGCATCCCCTCCAGGTCAAGCTGGCGAACGAGGAGCAGTTTCTCCTGGGGTCACCTGGGACCAGTGCATCCCTTTCAGGGTCAGCTGGACAGCAGGAAACTGGATCCCTCTGTGTCCTGAGTCAAGGTTTTTCTCTTCTGCAGCGACAGGGACCTGTCTTGAGCAGTTTTGGCTACTCTTTCTTTTTTCCCTAGTCTCACCATGGTTCCCCGCAAACGGGGATCCCTCCCCTCCCTCTGTGTTTCTGTCCGGCCCATTTTTGTCTTCCCCAGTTCTCACTCATGCTATAAGGTTTTCTCGGCGGATTCTGTCTCCTTTTCCTCCCAAACTCTTGGATTCTGTGTTCCTAGGGATCCAGGCCTTCTCCATTTGAGAGATGGGGGCGAGTGAAATGTACAGAGCTCCCTACTTCTCCGCCATCTTGACTCTCTCCCTTTTTTTTTTTTTTTTGAGTTTATTTGTTTTGTGTGTGCAAAAGAGAGAGAGCGGGGGAAGGGGGAAGCAAAGACTGAAGAGAGAGAATCACGGAACTGAATACAGGGGTTCATCTCATGAACAGTGAGATCATGACCTGAGCAGAAATCAGGAGTCCAACACTTAACCAACTGAGACACCTAGGCACCCCGGCATTTAGATTTTTTCATGGCTACAGACAGGTGTTACCAGTCTTAACCATTTTTCATCGATCTTTTCATCAGCCTTTCACCTAACAGTTTATCAGCCATTGGTAATCATTGACTAGATCCATTATTTCACTGAGTTGTAAAATCATTTAATTCCATCCATCCTTTTTTTCTGCTTGTATTCAGTGAAATTAAAAAAGCCATTTTCTTTCACAAGTTGTTTGGTTATCCTCAAGTACCAGCAACTTATACAAGAAATATAAAATATTTACTAGTTTTCAGAATGAGTTGGTTTTTTAGTATCAAAGGTGATCAGTGAGATTTTCCTATCAGTGTTGCTGTGAACAATGGATTTTGATTTCTTTGATGTGTTTCAATTCCTTGCAGTCATTATTCTTCTTGATGCTTAAATTGTCCCATCTTTGGCCCATGGGAGCCTTTTCAAGTTGAATCTTGTAATCTTTTGTCACAGCCCCAGGAGTGTTTGATATCTTCCTTGCTATCTGGTATGACAAGATGTTCCAGGCTCAATTTACACATTTCCTGTCCCAGATCCAGAATTAGCCATTTATCTAAGGCAACAGGGTTTCTTTTAATGGGAAATAGGAAAGAAAACAATCTGGGCTCTAGGAGTGCTCATTAGTCATCTTTTCCAGGCTCTTCCAGCGGATAATATTAGGATATATATATATATGAAATACATAGTGAATTCATACTGATATTTCCAACTCAAAAGGAGGATTATAAGGTTTTTATATAAATTTTTAGTATCTTTTACACCTAAGGTCTTGGTTCCTTATAATATTAATATAATTACTACTTGATTTATCCTACAGTATGTACCAGTATCCAAATAATGATACCAGTATTATTAGTAACAATCTAATTGAGAGCAAGTTAGGATTTCCACTTATCGCCAAGGGATGTAGAGTTAAATTACCCTACCTTAAGGTCATTTGGAAAAGGTTTCATTGATACTGAGCTTTCTTTGTTTTTATTTTTCTTTTGATTTTTAGAGTTAAGAATCTTTTGTGCTAAATACACAAAGGGGGAGGGGGCTCATAAAAAGAAGTGCTCCTGGGTGTCCGGCAGAATGAAATGAAAATGTTATGTAGAAAGTACACTATAAACCACAAGATTTATGGGAACGTAAAGCACCGACTACTGTGATTGTTTCTCTGGGGCAAAGGCCAGCTTCACTCCCAGTTAGAGGATGCTATTGGCCAAATTGTTTAGAGCTCACCTGGTCCCTGACTCAGGGTTGATCACTAGCCATTGGGGCCCAATGGTCTCTTTTGGCCATTTGACCTCTCCATGTCTCAGGCTTCTCATTTGGTGATAAATTAGAAAATCTACCTCATAGATTTTCTGTGCAGGTTAAAGGAAAATGTCTATTCTACTATATATTTTTCTTCTTCCCTCTTCTGCTTCCATCAGGAAGCTGTGTGGGAAATTTAGACCATTTAGAACATGGCAACCAAGCAGACAGAGCCGGTCACCATCATTAGCCTCCGGAAGCTGAGCCTGGAGACCCCAGAGCCACAGCAGAAAGGTAAGATAATCACGGGAATCTCATATCCTGAAGCTGCTGTTTGATTTTCCCCTGTATTTACTA
The DNA here is from genome assembly GCF_003009895.1 of Hyaena hyaena. NCBI lineage: Eukaryota > Metazoa > Chordata > Mammalia > Carnivora > Hyaenidae > Hyaena > Hyaena hyaena. Next base: position 955,389 of record NW_024080713.1, on the reverse strand, counting down.
GTTTTTATAATAACAGATTGGTTTCTCCACACCTTCCTCCTCATTATTAGTGAGCAGTCCCCCACATATATTCCCTTTTCACAGAGGCTATTTCTCACTCTGCCCTTCCTTGTTAGAGTCAAAGACGTTTACCGTGGAAGATGCTGTGGAGACCATTGGATTTGGACGTTTCCACATTGCTCTGTTTCTGATCATGGGCAGCACTGGGGTAAGTGCTCCTCAGAGGTCATTTGAGTCTCCAAAGCTAATTCATTATTAGACACATAGGGTCTTCTCTGACCTCCAGCTCTGGAGTGTCCATTCAGGGAAGGGAGTGACAGGAAGCAGGAACCCAGTGAGGTGGTTAATTCAACAATAATTGTTCTCTACCTGTGGCAGGTGTCTGGTCAAGAGTGGATAAATTTCTGTGTCTTTTTGTTCTGGGAATTCAATATTAATTTGTATGTATTTTTAAATGCGTAATTATTTATTTTGAGAGAGAGCAGGTATGTTTGCACTTGCGCATGCGTGCAAGCACCAGCAGGGGAGGGGCAGAGAGAAAGAGAGGGAGGGAGAGAGAATCGCAGGCAGGCTCCATGCAGGCCCCAGAGCGGGGCTCAAACTCACAAATCGTGAGATCATGATCTGAGCCAAAACCAAGAGTGGGACGCTTAACTGACTGGGCCACCCAGGTGCCCCTCAATATTCATTTTTAAAAAATCCTTTAACTCTTTTCCTTCTCTGGGAAGAGAGGAGAAAACTAGTATCATACTAAGTAAAATGGGGCACATGGCCCTCAAACATTTTGTGCATAAGCATCCCATGGGACATCTGTTGTAATTACAGATTTCCAGAACCTTGAAGCGGTACTGATGAAGGTTTGCTATTTACCATCAGCTATTATGAGAAAAGAAGAGTGAGCTCGGCCTCAGGGCTTTCACTGACAGTGAGCCCACTACAGACAAAACCACTACAGCTTCCTCCCATTTTGCATAGGTGCGCTGAGAATATGTTAGGAATATGATAGTGATCATGAGACCCAATGGAGAATCTGAGAGAGGGGGTCCGCATGACAGTGGTTTAAGGTGGAAGACGAAGATGGCCATGAGACTAGTGAATAAATAATAGCCCTGACCCTCACTCTCAGCTAAATGGTTTGAGAAAAAGAGTCATGTGAGCTGGAGGTGGCACTTGACACGTTCTGAGGCATCACTGCAGTGTCCCTGCACTCTCAGGAAGCAGTCCAGTAAAGGACAGAAATGCAAGACATGTCCTGGCCCTACTTTTATGATAAACAACAATACAATTTAGAACATTTCTTCACCTATAAAGTAATATCTCACCTAGGCTCCAAAATGTTAAGATTCCATATTTCAAGGCATGAGAGGGTATGAATGGGCAAAGTGCTAGCCTAACTTTCCTCTACTGTCAACCAGAACATTTCTACTTCTGTTTTTCATATTTGGTTTCCAGCATGGTTTAATTAGTGGCCCCCTTGGCTTAAACACTGCTAAACTCTGCATCTTTTACCTTCAAATATATTGAGAACCCTGTCTTTTCTTCCATAACAGCAAGTGAAAAGGATACACAGAATTTTTTGCGTTCCCAAATCAAACCATCTGTACAAAGAGAGTGCATTTTTATTGGTTATTATTTGTATTGGAAAGATGGTACTGAGGGCATGCCTGGGTGGCTTGGTCAGTTAAGCATTCGACTCTTAATTTCAGCTCAGGTCATGATCTAATGGATTGTGAGTTCGAGCCCTGTGTCAGGCTTCGAGCTTACAGTGCGGAGCCTGTTTGGGATTCTCTCTCCCTCTCTCTCTGCCCTCCCCTGCTTATTTTCTCTCTCAAAATAAAAACAAACTTAAAAAAAAAAAAGGAAGATGGGGGCACCTGGGTGGCTCAGTTGGTTGAACACCTGATTTCGGCTCAGGTCTGATCTCACCATTTGAGAGTTTGAGCCCCACGTTGGGCTTTGTGCTGACACCTCAGAGCCTGGAGCCTGCCTCAGGTTCTGTGTCTCCCTCTCTCTCTCTGCCCCTCTCCCACTCGCACTCTGTGTCTCTCTTTTTCAAAATATAAATAAACATTAAAAAAAAAGATGCTGCTATTGTACCCCTTCCCAAATGATACTTATCACCTCTATATAACTAAGCCCTGATGTCCATATCCAGATCCATGTTTGTGGAGAATGTGAGAATGTGTGTCTATTGCACATATATACTTGATGTTGTTGTGAAATAGCTTCTGGTTTTCTTTAAGTGTTTTATAAGCCACTTAAGTTCTTCCCAACCCTTCAAGATTGGAAGGGCTATTTACCAGGTCCGTCCCTCCCTCCGTCTCTCTCTCTCTCTCTCTCTCTCTCTCTCTCTCACACACACACACACACACACACACACACACACACACACACACACACAAGTGTTTAATTGGGTGTTGTAACCAAATTCCTCCCCTGTTTTTAGTATGGGCTGCTTTGGATGGATCTTCTCATCAGAATAAGTGTGTTGACAGTGATGGGCATGGCTCCTCCTGGCCATGGTCTGTTAAAGTTCTTGGTCCGAGGCAGTGGGAGCACTAGTTGGATTTCAGGGCCTCACATGACCAGGGTATGTGTAATAGCAGCAGCACGGCCTCAGTCTCTGACCAGGCCATCCCAATGTCCTCTGAGGTCTTCTAAGATCTCCTTCTTCTTCTTTTTAATGTTTGTTTATTTTTGAGAGATAGAAACAGAGCACAAGTGGGGAGGGGTAGGGAGAGAGGGAGACATAGAATCTGAAGCAGGCTCCAGTCTCCAAGCACTTGAACCTGTGAACTGGGAGATCATAACCTGAGCCAAAGTCAGACGCTTAACCAAATGAGACACTGAGGAGCCTCTAGATCTTCTTATACAGTGCTGCTCCATGATGCCCCCTCCCTAGGTCCCAGCTTGTCCCTCTTCCCTAAGCCTATTATATCAGAGTAGGGCAGAGCTTTATCCCTTATTGGCTTACTTTCTCCTAAGTCCATTTAGAGGAGTGGAGTCCTGATTAGTATTGACCTACCTGCTCTGAATTACTGAGAGGAATATGTTTAATAAATCAAACATCTTTCTGAGGTTGTCATGCCATCTCTTATTCATTATACTTTTTGGGCTAAGACATACCAGCTCTCTGAACTCTAAGCATGACTATAATACTCTCCAAGAAGAGACAAGCTTTTATGATACCTTTCCAATTCCCATGTAGTAGCTAACACCACTATACTTTGTTCATCCCAGACCTTCAAGTTATAAATATGCAAATAGACCATAATACATAATCCACATAAATATCAGTTCTTCCCTAACATCTTTCCCTGAGATATAAATTCACCCTGCAATGGATTGCAAGAAATGAACAGAGGATGATATTCAAACTTGCTATTTATTAGCACAGAGTACACTGAGTTTGCTGAATAGACACTGTTTCCTGATGATGAACTCGTTGTTCTGTACTTGCTGCTTTAAGTTCTTCTGGTTTTCATGAAGCTTGCCTTCTATCTCAGCTTCTTGAGTGCAGAGACTATTTCACAAGTCTATCTGCAAGGGCTATGCCCTGAGACTTTCACAATCATCAGTATGAAGCAGCAAAGCTAGGTTGATGTAGATGCTGTGGTTAGCTAGGTTATCCCACTAGGTAAGTGACTGCCCCCTCCCCACCCCAACACCCTCCTAGTGCTGCAGTGCAAATGCATGGATCAGCAACATCACAGATGAATACTCATCCTCAATCTGTGGGAACCTAGCTATTACATCTGTGAAAGCCAAAGTTCTATACTTCTTTATCCAACTAGAAGTGCCAAGTGGGTTCACAATAGGTGCTCCCTAAGCGGGGGAGGGGAAAGGAGGGGGTAAGGATTAGAAGGCAAATGTGGGAAGAATTGATGAGAAGCTAGCAATAAGATATGGTATTTTCTCTCCTCTTTTAAGGTTGCCGAGGCCATGGAGATCATGTTAATAGCAGTCGTGTCTCCTGTCATCCGCTGTGAATGGCAGCTGGAGAATTGGCAGGTGGCATTAGTGACCACGGTGAGTGCCTGCTTTGAATAAACCAGCTTCTGCTCCCCTCCCTCCATCCCGCAGGGCTGAGAGCCAGAGGCTCCCTCACTGTTTGATGTGTTGGCTTGGCAGGGTCAGACTGCCATTTTAGGTCTTTCTCTTTCCTCTACTCCTGTAGGGAGCACAACCTTGAACTGCTTGTTTTCTAGCCCCTAGCAAGAGGCTAGAAGAGACCGATGCAAATCAGAGAGAGTAGCTCTTAAGTCACAGATTAGTTATGGCTTGAGTCAGACTGCAAATTAGTTGAACCATAGTGACTTAGGCAATCATCAAATCACCATCACTGAGGTGAACTGTATTACGCAAACAACTTTCCTCAGAGATCATTACGAATAGCTTTATGAATTGTACCCCAAGTTTTGCCACGGAGGGAATTAAGGATATTATATATCATTGTTTCAAAAGGTATTTATTTAGTGCCGATGGATGGCCAGCAGGCGCTGTGTGCATACATGCGTGTTGGAGGGAGTGCAAGCAGTTCCCTGTTGCCTGAATAGAAAGTCAGGAAGAGAGAGCAATGGAGACGAGTTTGCAGAGACAGGTGGGGGCCAGAAGCATCTTGGAGTCAGTGCAGGGACTCCATTCTGGAGACCACTGTAGGCCCCTGTGCCCCAACTTGGGTCAACATGTGCAAATCCTCCAAGCAAAAAATAGTCGGCCTGTATGATAGTTTTTCAAATTATTGTTTTATGTAACAAGAATCAATTTTATCCAAACACATCATTGACTTCATAGTCATTATGTATTTCTCATTAAATGGATATTAAAGTCTACTTCCTATCATGCAGAGCTCTGGTAAATCTTTGTCTTTTTTTAATCTTAAAAGAGGTTCTTCATGCTTAAAATGGTGGAGGCCACACTGTGGATGACAGGGAGCCATTCAGGGGCTTTAAGGAGGGACATGGTCAGCTTTCCAAGAGCTCTGAGGAGATAAGGTTGGAAGGTAGACAAGTTAGCAGTGGTAAAGCGGCAGAGTGGTTGGACGTGAGGAAGCGTGTTCTGCAAGTATTTAAGAGGTCCCATGAGCCAAGGAGGTAAAAGAAGCACAAGGTGAGGAGTGGAGAATTGTTGTACTTGGGTATTTAAGCTGGTTTTCATGAAGTCAGGACTTAAGAGAGAAGTACAGTGAGCCAGGTGCCAAGATGCTCACTGAAAGGGGAGTGTCAGGAAGCAGGTAGGCGGTGATGGGTACAGAATGCAGAGTCACACGGCAGAGGTTTTGAAAGAGGGCGAGGCTCTGTAAGAGAGTAAGTTATGGCCTGAAACTGGCCATGGAGAATGCTGGAAGTTTTCCCTAGCTCCCGAGCCTTCTGCAGGTTATGGGCAGAGAGCAGCCTTGGCTGCTTCTGGGGAAGGGGTGTCCCCGTCTCTCACTTGGGAATTCCTCACCTGGGAATTCTCATCTGCGCTGGAAGCCAGGAACCTCATCCCCACCTCAGCAACTGATCTGAGTTCTCCCTTCAGGTGACATATAATGTCCACACAGTTGTGGTGTTCTCTGTGTCATGGAGGCCAGGAACCAATAGAGCCCAGTTGTGTACTCAATCCCAGCAGCAAATGCACGGATCTACTTATTTTCTTACGTCTATTTCCCTCTTTAAAGTTCCATTTTAAATTTTGTTGCACTTGTTCCTTTTTTTTTTTTTAAGTTCTAATACTTTTAGGGGTACCTGGGTGGCTCTGTTGGTTGAGCATCTGGCTCTTGGTTTTGGCTCAGTTCTGATGTCAGGATTCGGGCGATCGAGCCTTGTGTCGGGCTCTGTGCTGCCGGTGAGGAGTCAGCTTGGAATTCTCTCTCTGTCCCCCCCTCTCTTTCTCTGCCCCTTCCTCACTCATGTGCTCTCTCTCTCTCAAAATAACTAACCTTAAAAACATTTCTAGTGCTTTTTTTTAAAGGTTTATTTATCTTGAGAGAGAGAGAGAGAGAGAGAGAGAAAGAATCCCGGGCAGCTTCCACCAACTGAGAGATCATGACCTGAGCTGAAGTCAAGAGTCAGCCACTTAACTGACTGAGCTACTCAGGTGCTCCCAAAGTTCTACTACTTTTAGAAGAGGGAAGGAGTATAAATAAAAATAGCTAAAGGCCTTACCTGGGCTTGTAAGTAAGTGACTCCGCCATTTTTCATTTTTTTCTATGTACAAAAGGTAGTTGCAATTTTGAGAGCCTTCCTGGTCAGTCCTGTCCCCCTAGAGCGAGTACTGTAAGGTTTTGTGTAATTACAACTGCACCATGCCCCAGCTGGTCTGTGGCTGTGCACAGCCTCTTTCCTGAGGATGCTGGGAGAGCCAGCTGCGGTGTCTGCGTCTGTCACTCCCACGAAACTATATTACATGGTTCGCTTTCTATATTTACAGCTGAGACTTCATCGGTTGCATTTATGTTGTTTCTGGTGGCATCTAAGGAGGCTCCCTAACATCAGCTGTAACACGACTTCCTTGTTAGGTGGGTCCCAGCTCAGAGAAAGTTCTCTAGGGAATTCATGTCACCCCTCATGTGACCATTTCTTGCTCATAGTTGACTACGAGCTGACTACCTGGCTAACTACCTGGCTGACTACCATTCTTTAGTGTCTTTCATCCTGGCTTTCGTGTCTGTGAGTCCCATCCAACGTTGGCAACTGTACTCTGGGCTCACTGACCACAGCCTTGCTGACTGGAGGGGCCTGGACCACTTCAGCCAAGAGGCCACATTTTCATCATCTCCCAGGCTCCCCATCTCCCAACCCAGCGCCACCTTCTGGTCAGCCTGGCCTGAGCAGTTAACTGTAAAACCTTGAGGAAGAATTAAGGTTCCTCATGTTTTGTGGATGAAGAAAACTTTCTGTGGTGCATAAAACAGAAATAGAAGAGTAATTTTTATGCTAAAAATAAGTACCTGCAGAGAAAGCAGACCCTTCAAAGAAAGGGGGAGAGACAGGGAGAAAGAGTGAGAGAGTTTTATGTCTTCATGCCTCTGTGCGATCTTCCAAATAGGATCAGCGTTCACAAGCTTTGGGGTTCGTATGGACTTTGAGTCAAAGTTTGTGCTACAGGTATGCTTAATAATAAACAACTCACCCTTAAGAAAGTCATTTCTTTACACCGAATGGGAAGAAAAGAAGAAAAATTTTTTAAAAACCTGCCACTGATGGGAGAGAACAGAGTAAACCTTAAAGTTAAACTTACTTGACTATTTCCTTCACCTGTATTAAAAAGTTAATTAAATTTAATCCAGTTGCAATTTAGTCTATTAACCCAACATAGTATCTCCATAAACAAAAGTGTTTTAAATCCAAAGAGCCACTTTCCTCCTTGCCCTGGGTGGTTTGTGTCCGACCTCCTTTCATTCAACTCTGGTCAATTCTTCTTCCTTCTTGGAGGGAGTTTGATAATTTCATAATAGAAACTGCTTAATTTCAGGGATACCCACATTTTGATATTCACCAACTGATAGGACTTTTTCTTCGGAGGCTTCACACCCAGCACAGAGCCCAATGGAGGACTTGAACTTAGGACCTGAGATCAAGACCTGAGCTGAGATCAAAAGTTGATGCTTAACTGACTGAGCCATCCAGGTGCCCCACTGATACGATTTTTTTTAAGTTTTCAAAAAATTAAAAAATTTTTATTTTTTATTTTTGAGAGGGGGTGACAGAAAGAGGGAGGGAGAGAATCATGCGGGGGTTGAACTCATGAACCAGGAGGTCATGACCTTAGCTGAAGTCAAGAGTCAGATGCTTAGCCAACTGAGCCACCCAGGCGCTCCTGAAATGGTGGTGGTGTTGTTTTTAATTGAGTGGCTGACATAGGGTTGACATTAAAATACATATATATGTTTGATAATCAAGGCCATTAGACAAAGAGAAGGAGGTAAAAAATCTTGTCATCAACTACCATCATCTTAAAAAAAAAAACACATTAATACTACAATCAGAAAGAAAATTATTCCAGAATTTAAAAAGCCCTTAATATTTAATAAATTTAGATTTATTCAAAATATATCACATTGATCTTATTTTTACCATTTTTCTGAAGATCAATTAGATTCCATGATAGGACAGCATCTATCCCAAGACTGGCATTTAGAAAGTACTGACTTCTTCCCCCCTCCCCTTCTATCCTGGAAAGCACAGTGCACAGAGGAAAAACATGGCTTTGTGTTCAAGAATAGATATGATTGTTTTTATAGTTCCTTGTGGAAGAAATGTGTTTCAGTCTTCCTTAAGACGAGTAGGGAAGGGAGAGAGAAAGCAAAGCAGGCAGAGAGAAACAGCTCTCTTACTGAAAAAGTCTTAGAAATGCAAGCTAACACCTTTCCTTTGATTACCCTAGAGGCAATCAGTCAGAGATCTTACTAGAAAGGAAAGCTAGTGAAGCTTGGAACTGCTTGAAAAAAGAAAAATAAGTAGCCTAAAGGCACAGACATCAGATCACAACTCAGGCCAAGTTAAAATGCTGGTATCCTATCTAGCTTCTTGAATTTTATCAGCATAGGCCAAGCCATAATGAGAGCAAGTAAGAAAAAGAAATAGATTTATATTAGTTTTGAAGAGTGTTTCTAAATGAATTATTAGTTTTGATATTTGTTTAAAGTTTCTATTTACCTGTGATAACACAAAGGGAAATTGCTTCTAGAAGTCTCAACTTGTGTGTGGCATAAGGTAGGTCGTGAAGGAATAGAGTTTTTCTCTTAATTCTTAAAATGGAAATTTGCGGTGATACATCTGATTAGAATGAGGCCAGTGCTGTCATCTTGGGTCACAGGGAAAGCAATGACCTGTTCCTTCGACTCCGTGGAGTCGCTGCCTCCAGGTGTGGGGTGAGCCTAGGGGAGGCATCAGCCTCTGGAGCCCTGAGCATGTGAACCAGAGAAGGAAAGTTTTGTGAACACACGTTCTTCATCTTCTACCCCTCACACATTTCCAATCAACTTTTCGTTAAGACGGATGAATGGGAAATGCAGTAATCAGCATATTATTGATAGCCTGCCTACAGGATAATTTTTTCTCACTCCATCTCCAGATGGTGTTTTTTGGCTACATGGTATTCAGCATCCTCTTTGGCCTTCTGGCTGACAGATATGGCCGCTGGAAGGTAGGTTGGCCTTGAAGAATAATTTGTAATTCTCTTTTGTGTATTCTTTTGTGACGATGTCCCCACTGCTTCTTTCTCTTTAAAAATTTTTTAAAAATTTATTTTGAGAGTGAGAGTGAGAGAATCCCAAGCAAGCTCCACATTATCAGTGCAGAGTCAGATGCAAGGCTTGATCTCACAAACTGTGAGATTATGACCTGAGCTGAAATCAAAATCGAGGGTCTGACGTTTAACCGACAGAGCCACCCAGGTGATCCACCACTGCTTCCCTTTAGTGGACATGTATCTATCAATAATGAAGATAGAATGTGCAAGAACGTCCTTCTCTGTCACCACGTGCCTGAATTCCAGGCTTGGCTTCTTGCTTTCTGAGGTATTTTCCTAAGGTACCTACCCTTATACCTGATTCCCATTGTCCATGTATGGAATTGAGGGATGTGCATAGTTAGAAAATATTAGAGTGTAGAGATTTACACATATAAGCATAAGCAGCTTGACATTAGTTAACTTTGATATCGCTTTGAAACTAAGCCACTTGCTCAAGACCACATACCTACTAGGATTAAACAGTATAAACAGTAAGACATAAATGTATATCTTCTGGCTTTAAGCCTCGGTCTCTCTCTTTTTTCTTATCTGGTTTCTGGTAGGGAAGGCCTCTCTAAACATAAGCACAAGAGAAGGGGTGGGGGAGCCCCAAAGGAAAATAACTAAAGAATTGGCTGTATGTTTTACAGTACTCAGAATAAATAACATAGACATTCACAAATTAATTTGAAAACACAAGCATCTCAAAAAATGCAAAAACCACAAGAAGACATTTTACCAAAAAAAAAAAAAAGAAAGAAAAAGAAAAAGAAATACAAATGATCAACAGATCTTAAAAAAAACATTCAAAAATGGCAGCTCCCAAAAGGAAAAATATCAGGAAGCATACATTTTTTATTACCAAATCCATAAGGAATTTTCTTGTTTTAGAGAAGGTTGCAAGTGTACAGACACCTTCACGTACTTACTGGTATAGTTTTTCTGACCATTGGTTTGGCATATGAATCAAGAACCTTGAGAATAACCATTCTCCTAATCTGATCATTTTCTTTTTTCCTTTTTTAAAAAAAGTGTTTATTTCTTGAGAAAGAGAAAGAGAGAGAGAGAGCATATACACAAGCTGGAAGTAGCAGAGAGAGAGGGAGAGAGAATCGCAAGCAGGGTGAAGGCAGAGCCCTATGCTCAAACTCACAAACTGTGAAATTGTGATTGGAGCTGAAACCAAGAGTTGGATGCTTAACTGACTGAGCCACCCAGGCCCTTCTGATTATTTTCATTCTAGAAATCTAGCCTGTTTAGATTACCAGACAACCATAGAGATATATGCACAGACACTGTCACAGCTAATTATAATTGTGAGAAAACCTCAGCATGCAACTCTAGGAGACGGGCTTATGCGTCATATTGCATGTATCTAGTCCATCTTTCATTGGCATATTTTGCAGCCATTAAAAATATGCCTTCCCTTTCAAGCAGGGAAAACAGGATTAAAAACATGGTAACATTTTTCTTGGGGTTAGTATTTTCTTTGGGTTAGGGAGTCAAGCAAGTCAAGCAAGATTTAAATATTTTGTCTTTCTCTTTTTCTTCCATATTCTCTACTGTGAATTTGTACTATTCTTATAATTAGAGAAAAAGTAAATAACCTTAAGGTTTCTCCTCATACCCATTCTGACACAATGCTTCACTGTGCTCCTAGCGAGGGCAATTTTTTGCATCCTGATTTAGAAGTTTAGGCTCCAGTCACCTGTTAGGGTGGATGCAATTGGGCAGTTTTGACAAATGGTCTAAATTTGGAATGCCTGGGCTTTCAGGCAATACAATGGTACTGATTGTGTTGCTTGAAGATGGGGAGAGATTGGTGATCTCCCTGTAGATAAGCTCCTCAGAGAAGCAAGCATCCGGATGGAAATTAAAAATCACCTTCAGAAGTTAAATTTTCTCCTGTGCCTTCCTTTGATGCAAGTCCCACTAATAAGCCTCCTATTGTTGCTTCAGATTTTGCTCATCTCGTTCCTGTGGGGAGCCTACTTCTCCTTGCTGACCTCTTTCTCTCCCTCGTACATCTGGTTTGTCTTCCTGCGGACAATGGTGGGCTGTGGCGTGTCTGGTCACGCACAAGGGTAAGGACTTCAGCTAGAGGTTGCTTGGGAGAAAGATGCGTACCCACCCCCAGGTACTTAAACATACTCTGTGGCTAATGGGTCAATAGCATCAATAAGTTGCAAATGTATAAGACCCCACGTGTGCTAATTAATTTTCAGCTATTGATTGATTGATTGATTGATGACTGCTTTTTTCACTAAGAGCTATTTACTCATTAAATGACGTTTGATGGTGAGGCTGGCAGAGTGCACTAGATTGAATGCGTGTCAACTTTTCTGTCCCTAAGGCCGATCTTTATCTAAATGCTAAGACTAAATGCTAAGCCGAAGTGCTATTTGAGGTAGGAAACAAACACGATCTATTAATTTCTTGAGGATTTGTTGCAAGAATTTAGTTTGATTAGAAGCACCTTTAACATTTAGGAGTTACTGTTTTAGAGTGCCATTGCCCTGTGACCAAACACCATGTCTAAGTGCATTTGCAAAGCAGAGGGAGAGCGCTGAAGGAGATTGCTGCTGCTTGTCCTCATCTGCCCTGGGATAAGTGTGCGGTGTCTTCTTGTGCCTGGGCGTGGGAAAGGCATTCTGCTGAAAGTTCAGCAACTTGGAGCCTCCCTTAAATTAGCAGGGCCCCTCAGGCTACTCTCTCCTGGGTGCCTTGGAGCAAGTTACCCTTAGAATATATTAAGAGATATCAAAGCACCTAATTATTACCTTAATGTGTTGGGGAGAGATTATTCTTCCCTGGGGCAGAAATTAAGCCCCACTCTGAGCTTTTGAATTTTAAAACATCCCTCAGGAAGCAGCCCAATAAATCTATCAAGAAAGCCCAAATCCTACTTAATAACTGCAACAGAGAAAAGCAATTAGAAAACTGACGGAATATGAATCTCTCTATTTGTGTACACACAAAATTAATATGTACTTAATTAGAAATCTGTGCTTTGACTGTCTTCATTTGTTGTGGCAACTACTTACTTTCTTTTAGGTGTATTTTAATTTCCCAAGTATGTTTTAGAAAAGGATATCAGACTTGGCAAAACATTTTACCAACTTTGTGGGAGGTGGGGGGATGGGAGGGGAGCGCAAAAAAAAAATAAGGCTCATCTTTCTTAAATGGTAGAAGGTTTAATATAATATTGGGAATAAACAGTAAGCAGAGGAGCAGCTCTAAATTTCTTATTGTTCTCTTGTGTAGATATTAGCTCTGTTAGCAATTATACAGCAAACATAATTGTTGAGGAAAAACTTCTGTTTTCCTTTATACACTCACACTCAATACTTCTGACAAATCTGCACTTCTGACACTGAGTGTGTGGGTTATTTACACACTGACTCTGTGACTGAAAACTGCATCTAAGTGCATTTGCAAAGCAGAAGAAGGCCACTGGAAGAGATTGTTACATGTATATAATATAAAAGTATATATTTCTTGCCATTTCACAATGATGAACTCTACAGTTTTTAATTCTTTATCTCTGTGACAAGAGAAGTTATGATTTTTAAAAGTTATTTGCTTTTGTAAAAACAAATTTATTCTCTTTCCCCTCCCTTCCTGCTTAGGCTAATCATAAAGACTGAATTTTTGCCTACAAAATATCGAGGCTATATGCTCCCCTTGTCTCAGGTAAGGTAAAATAGAAAATCTACCCGGTCTTTGGATCCTTAAGAATATGATGTACATGGTTTTTCTTCTGGCTGACTGATTGTTGATTGTTTGATTAGCACACTGCCTATTTCTTGGTATGAACCGGAGAACACTGGCAATGCTTGATGCCAGAGGTCCTATTCCAAGTTATCCTGAGCCCTGGCTTCTGTCATACAACAGTACCATTTAGAACACAGTATCCCCTTCTGGGAAACATTCCAGTGGCTGGTTTCAGCGGAATGAGAGAAGGCCTGGAATGCATCTGGGATGCGCTTTCCCCTTCCACTGAGTCTTCAGTGGTGGTCAGCGGGGTGGGTGGAGGACACAACTACCCCTTTATAGGACATCCCATTTGCCCTCCAGGGTTACTGGTGTCTGCAAGGCCATAATTGGCCCATGCCTGTGGGGACATGCTGTAAGTGCCTCGTCTGCCTGAGCCATCTATCCAGGTGAGAAGACTGGGATGCTTCCAAGCCCTCCCCAGGCCCCACTGGCCACTGAGGAGAGGTTTTCCATCTAGAAGCCATGTCAATGAATCTAGGTGCCCTTGTACCATTTCTGATGCTATCCTTATCCAGAAGCCCTGACTTTCAGGTGGCCCAGGAAAGAGACATCTCTTCTCACTGAAACATATGTTTGACAATAAATAAAGCAGTAGGAGAATATTTTAAAATTTATTTTAGGGAATGCCTGGGTGGCTCATTCTGTTAAGTGTCTGACTCTTGATCTCAGCTCAGGTCTTGATCTTAGGGTCATGAGTTCAAACTTCATGCTGGGCCTTGTACTGGGCATGAAGCCTACTTAAAAAATAAGGGCACCTGAGTGGCTCAGTTGGTTAAGCCTTAGACTTCAGCTCAGGTTATGATCTCACAGCTCGTGAGTTCAAGCCTTGCGTCAGGCTCTGTGCTGACAGCTCAGAGCCTGGAGCCTGTTTTGGATTTTGTGTCTCCCTCTCTCTCTGCTCCTCTTCTGCTTGAACTCTGTCTCTCTCTCTCTCAAAAATAAATAAACATAATAATAATAATAAATAAAATAAAATTTATTTCAAATTTTTCCAATACTAAATTTAGGCAACTAGAAATGCGAAAGAATATAACAAATACTGGTATGCTAAGTCTTTACATTTCTCCCAGCTTTCTTCTGATCTTTGTTAAGGTGGATGCATATACTTTTGATACTTAGCATTTAGATTTTACACTTAACATTATTTCCTGGGCGTGGGCCTGCTCAAGCTTATGTGTGGACATTTTCTCTTCCACCTGCCATCCCTTGGTATTCATTGGCATGCTTGCTGGTTATGTCTTCTCCTTGCTAGTCCTATTTTCCTGCCCTCCTTGGGTCATCTAATTAATTCCAATGGTTTTAGCTATCTATATTTGTAAACCCCAAAAATCTTTATCTGCAACCAAGAGCATCTCCTTGAACTTCAGTTGCAGGCAGCCAATAGACTACTTGATAGTCACTTAACTATCATATAGGCTCCACAAATATGATATGGATAGAATTCACCTCTTCATGTTCCCCTGAAACCTCTTATTTCCATGTTCCCTCTATATTGGGGACACAAACAAGAGCCATCCCTGATTCTTCCTGTTCCCTTATACCCATTCAAGCTGTCACCGAGTCCTGCTGATTCATCCCTTATTGATGGGCCCTCAACTGCAGTGTCCCATCAGCAAACCCTGTCACCTTTACTCCAATATCTGTGCCAAATCATCATTTAAAATTTTTTGCCATTTCGCTACTGAAATCCTTTACAGTGCCACATTGCCTGTTTTCTGGTCTACTGCAATGGCTTCCTCCTAGTCTCTCCAGAAAGTTCATCCCTCAGCACCCAAGTCACACTCCATGATATTACTCTTTTTTTTCCCCACAGTCCTTAGCACTTGCTGAAATACTCTTGTTCATTTTTTATGATAGAAGTATTTAGTGATAAAATAGTCATCCCTTAGTTAGACTCCCCCAAAGAGTCTTTTTTTAAATATTGTCTTCTCTCCATCTCTGTGAGGTGGAGTGAGGTTGTCATTTACTCTCCAGCTTCCAATGGGGAGATAATGCCAACACTAATACTTGGAACTGTTTGAATTCCCAAACTCATAAGGCCAGGCCAGAATTGGCTGCTATGTTATTTGTTGATGTAAAATTATCTTCAAGATACATTTTCAGTACAAAAAGCAATATTTATACTATGATGCCATTTGTAAAAAAAGAGAAGAGCAAGATATATCCTTATTAGCTTGTGTATGCTTAGAACAACTTTGGAAGGACACAAGAAATTTGGGAATATTGGTTCCTTCTGAGACAAGAACTGGATGGCAGGGAACTCAGAGCAAGAGAGTATTTGCAGTGTTTTCCTGTGCCATTTGTGTTATGAACCAGTGAATCTATTATTTATTCAACAGGGAAAGCAATGTCACTGTCTCAGGTTTTTAAAACTTTGGTGACATTACTTACCCCTTGTGTAGTGAGCCTTCCATTGATAGACAAGCACACTGAGCCACATTGAAGTGAAATGATTTTCCCAGTTCATTCCAGGTCCTGGAGGTCATGCTGGGAGTAGAACCTCAAAGACCTTCTCCCCCTCCCCCCTTTTCTTCTCTTCCCCTCTCTTCCTCTTCCCCTCTCACTCTGAAATGCTGGACAGAGAGGCTCCTGAGAGAGGTAGTGTTAGGCACATTGATAGGAGAAATGTTAAAGATTTTATTTCCAAGTAATCTCTACACCCAACCTGGGACTTGAACTTACAACCCTGAGATCAAGAGTCACATGCTCTACTGACTGAACTAGCCAGGCACCCTGATGGGAGGACTATTAATCTTCCATTCTCTCCCCAGATTTTCTTTTCTTTTTTAAAAAAAATTTGTTAACATTTATTCATTTTTGAGACACAGAAATAGAGTGCAAGTGAGGGTGTATATGAGAGAGAGGGAAGCAGAATCCAAAGCAGGGTGCAGGCTCTGAGTTGTCAGCACAGAGCCCCATGCAGGGCTCAAACTCATGAACTGTGAGATCATGACCTAAGCTGAAGTTAAATGCTTAACTGACTGAGCCACCCATGTGCCCCATCTCTCCCCAGGTGTTCTGGCTGGCTGGCTCCCTGCTTATCATTGGCCTGGCCTCTGTGGTCATCCCCAGCATTGGGTGGCGATGGCTCATCCGCATCGCCTCTATTCCTGGCATCATCCTAATCTTGGCCTTCAAGGTGAGGATGCTCACGGGCTCCCTCTGGCCCTCCTTCCAGTTGGGCCACTATCCCTCTTGCCCTGCAAGTACCTTCCTCACATCTGCTTCTTCCCTTTGCTCAAAACTGTCTCAATCCACTTCATCCTTCCCCTCCTGTATCCTGCCTTCTGATTGTTCATTCCTGGATGTTTTGTCTGACAACTCCTCCCTATTTGGGCTGACCCCTCTCGAAGCTTTATAGCTTGTAGTTGGATGCCTTCTACACATTCTCAGGCCACTGAAGACTGGCTAGTTTGTCCTTCTGTTCTCCTACTAATTTGCAGAATCCCCATTTTCCTTAGGTTCTCATAGAATTATGCTCATTGTTCAAAGTCGGGGTTGGCCACTCAGTGGAACTGGGATGTATTTTGTGTGTTTATCACCTAACACCATGGAATCAAAGAATTTGGGGTTTCAGAAAGGTCCTATGAGGACATTTATTTCATACCCCAACCCAAAGCACACATCCTGTCTGTGCTAGAATACTTCTGGCTTTGGGCATTTTAATTTTTATTTATTTTTGAGAGAGAGAGACAGACAGACAGATAGACAGAACAAAAACACAAGTGGGGGAGGCACAGAGAGAGAGAGAGAGAGAGACATAGAATGTGAGTCAGGCTCCAGGCTCTGAGTTGCCAGCACTGAGCCTGATGTGGGGCTCAAACTCATGAACTGTGAGATCATGACCTGAGTCAGATACTTAATGGACTGAGCCACCTGGGGAATTTTTAGACTTCAGACTTTATAGACTACTTCCGTATGTTCCATCTGCAGGCAGTCCCAGTTCTTAGGAAGTTCTTTCTTCGGTTGAGAGGACCCTTCCTTACAAATTTACCTGCAGTCTTAGGACTTGTCTCTGAAAAACCAGAGGTCTGTCTTCTACATGATATTTTACCACATACTTAAGAATCTAGTCCAATCAAAGCTTTCCTTCTCTGAATTAAACAGTACCATTACCTTCAACTTGTTCTCATGACACCCGGTCCCAGAGCCCTGTCCATTTTTTTCTGGATGAGCCAGTCGGTCATTGTGATCATCTGTTACCTGATGTCCCACACAAGCCGCAGGTGCCTGGGCTCAGGAGCTTAGTGGGCTTGGGGTTTCCCATGAATAGCCCATCTGCCTTGCTTGGTGTAGTCTGACTGTGCTACTTCGTAGCCAGCTGCCTTCCACAGCTGGTGCTGCTGGGCTTCAGATCAACTATAACCCAAGGTCTGTTCTGTGTGAGTTGTTTCCAAGTCTAGACACCTGAAAACTATTGTTGGACAATTGATATGTTCATTGTTCCTAATGAATAGTGTGTGTCTCTTAGGGTTGTGGGGAGGATTAAACAAGGTAATGTGTAAAGCTGTCTTCATGAGCCTAGAACATCATCAGTTTTCAACGTGTATTAGCTAAACAACTATATTATTACCTTTTTAAAAATTATTAATTTGAGGGGCACCTGGATGGCTCAGTTGGTTGTGCATCCAACTTTGGCTCAGGTCATGATCTCGCATTTTGTGAGCTTGAGACTGGCATCAGGCTCTGTGCTGACAACTAGGAGCCTGTACCCTTTTTCAAATTCTGTGTCTCCCTCTCTCTCTGCCCCTGCCCCGCTCATGCTCTGTCTCTCTCTCTCAAAAATAAACAAACATTTAAAAAATTATGATTTTGAATCTTGACCTCATCATTGGATCGATCACACTCACATTGAGCATATACCAGTCTCAACATTAGCTTCCAAGGCTGAAAATAGCATAAGACACAGTTCTTGCCTCCAAGGACCTCCAGCAAGAGACAGCTATAAAAGCAAAAGGTGGTGGCACCAGTGAGACCCGGTAGGCGCTATAACAGCTCTCCTCTGGGCGCGCAGCGGAGGGAGTGGTTTGTTCCAGTGGGATGGTGCTGTTGACTTAGGCCTTGTGGGCTGGAACGGCTTGCATTTGGATGGCCAGACGGGGGAAAGGGCATTTTGGTGGGACTGCCGCATCAACCCAGTCATGAGGGTGTGAGATGCAGAACATAGTTGAGGGAGAGTGGGGAGGCTGGGATGAGGGGTGCTGGGAAGCTGGCTCATGGCTGCATGGAGGAGGGAACACAGAAAAGGCCAGGAACGCAGTCAGAATAATCCCTGCGGCAGATGAGGAGGAGCCACTGGGTGGGGAGCTGGGGAGCGGAGTGCTGCTGGGGGAGGGGCTTTTCTGAGGAAGATCCAGCCGGCCTTGATGGGTTGTGAGGCATGAGGGACAGGAAGTGGTCCACGGTGATTCTCAAGGTCCCAGCTTCCAAGGATTCCCATTTTCTGAGTATGGTGTTCAAGGTATTCAACAATAGTGTCATCAAGATGTCCCGCTGTCATCAAGATGGGACTGAAATAAGGAGAACACAACTCTGTTTGTTCTGGATCCACTTGGAATGCACAGGATGCCTGCTGTATGGCGTGGCTTTGTGCTTGCTTATCCTCCACCTCTGGAAACCGGGGTGGCCTGATGTATGCAACAGGAACACCCGAGCCCCCGGGGTCCAGAGAGGTTACAACTCTGATGTACTTTCCTTCTGTGCCCAGTTTATTCCTGAGTCCGCTCGCTTCAATGTCTCCACTGGGAACACTCAGGCTGCCTTGGCCACGCTGGAGCATATCGCCAGGATGAACCGCTCCGTCATGCCAGAGGGGAAGCTGGTAGAGCCCATCCTGGTAAGTGCCCAGCTGGGAGGTCTCCTCCCCCCACCAGCCATGTCTGTCCTCCTGGGACAGACACGGGACAGTCGGAGGGGAGGGGTCCTTCGCCGGGTAGTCCTGCCCTGGAGGTAGTAGAGAAAAGAGCAGAGTAGACTGGGACTAAACCAAGCTCCACCCACAGCCAGGCGGCCCTGGCAAATTGAGTTCCCTGCCTTCATTTTTTCATGTGTGAAATGGGAATAGTACCATCTACCTTGCAGAGGCAGTCACATGATTTGGCATCATTGCTTATGTCAGTGAGAGATTGTTTTATAATTTTATTTTCTTGTACTGACCTTATAAATAATATAAAATGGTATAAATGATAAGCGGTATCAAACCTATAAACATCATTAAATAATGTTTTAATGATTTTAATTTAGTTTTTATTTTAAAAAATGTTTATTTATTTTTGATAGAGGGGAGGAGAGGAGCAGAGAGAATCCCAAGCGGCCTCTGCACTGCCAGCACAGAGCCGGACATGGGGCTTGAACCCACGAACTGTGAGATCATGACCTGAGCTGAAACCAAGAGTCAGATGCTTAACCGACTGAGCCAACCAGATGCCCCTTTTTTAAATGATTTTTTAAAAACATAGTTTGGCATTTAAATTCTAAGGTTTCCAGGACTCTCAAGGTCAATTTGAAATCTTTTCTCACATGAGCCCTGACCACCCACCTGCAGGCAAGTCAATCATAAGCTCTGGGAACTTTGACCAATGGCACCCCCCTCACCCATCTGGCCAACCCGGCAAAGCTTCTCATGAGACAAGAGTTAGCCTCCTGGTTATGGCTGGAATATGGTTACGGAGTGCTTGGTGAAACTTCCGTCTCAGTAGTTTATGCCTAATACTTATTTTGAAGTGAGAGGTGGGGGATAGTGATGGGGTGTTATGAGGAGTTTTGGGAAGTATAATTCACTTTATGTAAAGGTCAGAGTCTACTGGTGTTTAAGACTTTTGATTGAGTCAGTTTTGGTAATGTATATTTTAGAATATTGTCCAGCTCATCTAAGTTTTCAAATTTATTGATGTAAAATTGTTCCCAGTATTCTCTGATGAGGTCCAAAAATCTACATATGTCTCCTCTTTCATTTTAATGCCATTTATTTGTGGCTTCTCTCTTTTTCCTTGGTCTTTTTACTAACGGGTTTGTATATTAACTTCAAAGAACAAGGTTTGTTGTTGTTATTCCCTTTAATGATTTTTTTGGTGGTCTCATTAATTTCTATTCTTTGTTTTCTTCTTTAGATTTTTATGTTTTTCTAGCTTCTTGAGTTGAGTACTTAGCTCATTTGTTGTCATTTTTTTTTTATTTTAAATGAAGCATTTAGCTACATTTGACAAGTTATTTTAGAGAGTAATTTTTTTTTGTTTCTATTTTGTGACTGCTATGAATTTCTCTTTCACCCTTGTGTTATCTGTTAACCCTCTTTTTTACTCTTTGTTTCTAATTTAATTGCATTTTGGTCAGAGGATGTTTTCAATTGTTTGGAATTTGGAGACTTTTCTTCTCCACATAGTGACTATCCATTGATGCTCCATGTGTGCTTAAAAAGAGCGTGTGTTCTCATTGAGTATATATATTTTGTTATACTTTGTTAATTGCATCCTATAAATATCTGATGCTTGTGCAGATTTTGGTTAGCTGAGCTTACAGTTTGTCAGTAACGTGATGGCTTTGTTTATTTCTCCTTATAAGCCTGACAGTTTACTTCACGTATTTTGAGAACATCTTGGTGCTTCCTAGCATATGATTGACTTAATCTGATGGATAGATTTTATTATGATTCTTCTTTATACTGCCTTGGGCTTTACATTTTATTTTCTCTCATATTAATATACTGAAACTAGCTTAAGTTAGCATTTTTCCTGATGTTTCTTTTTTCCAGAACATTGTTTTTAACTTTTCTGTGTTGCTTTGCATTGAAAGTATTTCTTCTAAATATACAGCTGATTTTAACTTTTTTCACTCAGTCTGGTATTCTGTGTCTTTTAGCAGTGAATTTGATTCAATTGTATCTATTGTGATTACTCACATATTTGGACTTCTGCCATTTTATTTTATATTTCCTCTTGACCATGTCTTTCCTTTTCTCTTTTCCTACCTTTTACTAGAGTGAATTAGTTTGCTTTTCTCCCCACTGTGCTTCCTTCTACTGGCTTAGAATTTATTCACTCTATTCCTTTTAATATAGAGGTAGCCCTTAAATATTGAAAATGTGCTTCCACATATCTATGATTTTTAGTATCTTTATATGCTATCTGAAAAATACAAGGACCTTGAAGATATTATGATCTTCCCCAGTTTCATCTTCCAAATTATTTCTGTCTGATTTTTGGCTTCATGTTGTTTATAAGTTTTCCTAAATTAGATAGTGCTTTCTTTTTTTTGTTAAAAAAATTTTTTTAACTTATATTTATTTTTGAGAGACAGAGACAGAACATGAGCAAGTGTGTGGGGGGTCAGAGAGAGGGAGACACAGAATAGGAAGCAGGTTCCAGGCTTTGAGCTGTCAGCACGGAGCCCGACACTGGGCTCAACACAAACAGGGAGATCATGACCTGAGCCAAGTTGGAGGCTTACCCTACTGAGCCACCCAGGTGCCCCTAGACATTACTTTCTAAGTAGGTATCTGTTTAGATTTATTAAGGTTTTTACTACTGTCTTTTTTAGTGGTTTCAGACTTAACTTTACACCTGCATTCTTGTATCCTTCTCCTTAATATTTGGTTAATTTGGTCTCATACTTATTATTTAAATATTGGGTCTATCCAGGATTGATTGAGTATAAGAAACATGGTACAGGTCTAGCTTTGTCATATCCAAATAGCTAACCATTTGCTATTCAATTTTTATTGAATAATTCATCTTCTGTATATTTGGATCTATATTTGAATTCTCTTTTGTGTTCTAATGATGGATTTGTAGATTCAGGCATATGTAGGGACTTACTACATACTAAAGAGAGCATTTCATGTTGTTGGGAAGAGGATACAGATGAATTGTTGGTCCAATGTGATGCTTCTAATAACAGGATTTTTCATATTTAGCAGGATAAGTCCCCTTTGTCAAAGTTCTTCAGAATTTTCCAAATTATTTTGAGTACTATTATTCTAGAATAACATTGAAGTCACTTTATTAAGATCTTCTCCTAATTTCCCTCCAAAACCTAGGAGAGTTTAATTGGGATGGTGTTGGGGCACCTAGGTGGCTCAGTTGGTTAAGCATCTGACTTCAGCTCAGGTCATGATCTCACAGATCGTACGTTCAAGCCATACATCAGGCTCTGTGCTGATAGCTTAGAGCCTAGATAGCCTGCTTCAGATTCTGTGCCTCCCTCTCTCTCTGTCCCTCCCCTGCTCTGCTCTGTCTGTCTGTCTCTCTCAAAAATAAACATTAAAAAAGTTTAATTGGCATGGTGTTGAAATTATTAGTTAACACATAAAGAGAATTGATACCTTTATAATATTAAATATTCTTGTTTTGATAAAAGTATATGTTCCCACTATTCAAGTCTTTTTATATTCCTCAGCAACATAAAAAAAAAAAAAAAAAAAAGACAAACTCCTTTTACCAGAAGACTGATTTTCCTGAGGAGACAGTTCTCCTCATATGTTTTTTAATCTCTATTCTTTGTTCTTTTTATTTTTATTTATTTATTTTTTATAGAGTGAAGGAGAGAGTGCATATGCACATGAGCAAGAGAGAGTGTGAGAGAGAATCTCAAGCAGGCTCCATGCCTGGCATAGAGCCTAATGCGGGGCTGGATCTCATAACCCTGAGATCATGACCTGAGCTGAAATCAAGAGTCGGATGCTTAACTGATTGAGCTACCCAGGCACCCTTTATAAATATATATATATGCATGTATATATGTATATTTTTTATTTGCTACTTAGAGAAAATCCCTATGAGGTAGGCAAGTACCTGAGAAAAGAAAAGTGAAGAATCCAAGATTATAAGGTGACCATAGTTGACTTTTGAACAACACAAGGGTTAGGAGCACTGTACAATTGAAAATCTATGGGTAACTTTTGATTCCTCAAAAATTTTACTAATAGCTACTATTGACCAGAGGCCTTACTAATAACATAAACAGTTGATAACATAGATTTTGTATGTAATATGTATTACATACTTTCTTCTTACAATAAAGTAAGCTAGAGAAAAGAAAATGTAATTAAGAAAATCATAAGAGATGGGGCACGTGGGTGGCTCAGTTGGTTGAGTGTCTGACTCTTGATTTCAGCTCAGGTCATGATCCCAGAGTTGTGGGATCAAGTCCTCCAGTGGGCTCTACACTGAGCATTGAGCCTGCTTACACTCTCTCTCTCTCCCTCTACTCTTTGTCCCTGCTGTCTCTCTAAAAAAAAAAAAAAAAAAAAAATTCATAAGGAAAAGAAAATACCTTTATAGTACTGTGCTGTATGTATTAAAAATAAATCCACATTTAACTGGACTTGTATGGTTCAGATCCACATTGTTCAAGTGTCAACTGGGATCTTTTTATTTTCCCCAGGCAAGGCTTTTAAACATTTTTAATTCTAGTATAATAAATGTACAGTATTATGTTACTTTTAGATATACAGTATAGTGATTCAACAATTTTATACATTGCTCATTTCTCATCATGATAAGCACACTCTTAATTTCCTTCACTTATTTCACCCATCTCCCCATCCACCTCCTATCTGGTAACCATCAGTTTATTCTCTATAATTAAGAGCGTATTATTTTGTCTCTTTTTTTCTTTGTTCATTTGTTTTGTTTCTTTAATGTCACATATGAGTGAGGTCATGTGGTATTGTTTTTCTCTGATTGACTTCTTTCATTTAGCATTTTACTCTCTAGATCTACCCATGTCATTGCAAAGGGAAGATTCACTCTTTCTGATGGCTGAGTATAATTCCACTGTATATACACACCACCTCTTCTTTATCCATTATCTATGGATGGACAGTGGGTTGCTTCCATAGTTTGGCTTTTGTAAATATTGCAATAAAAATAAGGGTGCATGTATCTTTTCAAATTAGTGTTTTCATATTCTTTGCATAAAGACCTAGTAATGCATTTGCTGGATCATGTGGTAATTCTATTTTTGTTTTTTGAGGAATCTTAATACTGTTTTCTATGGTGATTTCACCAGTTTGCATTCCTGCTAACAGTGTGGGAGGGTTCGCTTTTTTCTGTATCCTCACCAAAACTTGTTATTTCTTGTGTGTTTTTTTAAAATGTTTATTTATTTATTTTGGGGTGGGGGAGGGCTGTGTGTTTATGAGCAGGGGAGGAACAGAGAGTTAGGGAGAGAGAGAGAATCCCAAGATGCAGGTCTTGATTCCATGACCATGAGATCATGACCTGAGCTGAAACCAAGAGTTGGACACTTAACATACTGAGCCACCCAGGTACCTCTATTTCTTGTGTTTTTAATGTTATTCAAAACTAACTATAATGGGGATGTATCTCATTTTGGTTTTGATTTGCATTCCCATGATGATGAGTTATATTGAGCATCTTTTCACGTGTCCATTGGCCATCTGTATGTCTTCTTGGGAGAAATGTCTGTTTATGTCTTCTGTTGCTTTTTAAACTGAATTATTTGGGGTTTTTTTTTTTTTTTTTTTGGTGTTGAGTTGTGTAAATGCTTTATGTATTTTGGATACTAAGTCCTTATTGGATATGTCATTTGCAAATATCTTCCATTCAGTAGGCTGTCTTTTAGTTTTGTTGATTGTTTCCTTCCCTGTGCAGAAGTTTTTATTTTGATATGGTCCCAGCAGTTTATATTTGCTTTTGTTTCCCTTGCCTTAGAAGACATGTCTAGAAAAATGCTGCTATGGTCAATGTCAGAGAAATTATTGCCTATGCTCTCTTCTAAGACTTTTATGGTTTCAGAGCTCACATTTAGGTCTTTAATCCATTTTGAGCTTATTTTCATATATGGTGTAAGAAAGTAGTCCAGTTTCATTCTTTTGCATGTAGCTGTTCATTTTTCCCAACAGCATTTGTTGAAGAGACTGTCTTTTTCCGTTGCATATTCTTGCCTCCTTTGTTGAAGATTAATTGGAACATACAATTATGGGTTTATTTCTGGGCTCTCTATTCTGTTTCATTGATTTATGTGTCTGATTTTGTGCCAGCACCATACTGTTTTCATTACTATGGCTTTGTAGTATATCTTGAAATCAGGGATTGTGATGCTTCTGGTTTGGTTCTTCTTTTTGAAGATTGCTTTGACTATTCAGGGGTCTTCTCTGGTTCCATACGATTTTTAGGATTATTTGTTCTAGTTCTTTAAAAAATGTTGTTGATATTTGGTAGGGATTGTATTAAATCTGTATATTGCTTTTGGGAATATGGACATTTTCACAATATTTGTTCTCCCAATCCATGAGCATGGAATATCTTTCTATTTGCATGTGTTATCATTTTGAAGTGTACAATTTAGTGGCATTAAGTACATTCAGAATTTTGTCATCTGGCTCTATGAATTTGCCTCTTCTCTATTTCATATAAGGGGAATTATACAATACTGTGTCTGGCGTATTTCACATAGCAGCCTGAAACAGTTGTTCATTAACACTCCTCTCACTGTGGGGTTTCCTTCAACGCACTGTAAATCTCCATACCACCAAGCCTGATTGGCTGCCAATCCCACTGGTTCTTCTAAAACAGAGGCTTTTACATCCAATCTCTTTCACACAGCCACCTCCCTGCCTCATTACCGTGATTTCAACAAGGACAACACTGTCAGACAAATAGTCTTTAAACATCATTACCTCCTCTGCTGCGTAGGAGCAGTGCCCCCCACCTCCACCCCTCACAGTCCCTGACTATGAGTGAAGCCCAGAATCCTCATCCCAGCATTTAAGGGTTCCCATGACCTTTATCAATCAGCCTTTGCATCCCTAGATCCATGGCTAAGTGCAGACTTGGGTAGGAGGAGGAAAGATGGAATACAAGAATGCTGGACACATGACAGTGAGAAAGGCATCACCAGAGAGGTGGGGAATGACACAAAGCAGAGACACCAGCAGTACAGAGAAAAGTTGTGGGTTCTTACCAGGGCTGCCATGGCTGTGGGAGAGCCTATTGTCTTTTCCTCTCCCAGCTTTATTGAGATGTAATTGTGTAAGCTTAAGGTGCACAGTGTCTTGATTTGATACTTATATACTGCAAAATGGTAGCTGCCATAGAGTTAGTTAACACTTCCATCATATCACGTAACTACCCTTTTTTTTTTTGTGGTGAGAGCATATAAGAGCTACTCTCTTAACAACTGTAAAATATGCTATACGGTATTTTTACTGTACTAAATAGGGGACACTCAATTCCCATAACAACTACCCTCCTTTCTCCACCCCTCTCTGATCTCCATCTTCTCTCCACATTCCACATCCTCACCCCCACCCCTCCCTCTTACATCCTTCTCCTTTCTCCCCCTTCCTCTTCCTCCCGCTTTTCTTCTCTTGCCGTCAGCTTGCAGCTTCCATCCGTATGCCAATCAGAGGGTCTTGTCCAGCTCCACATTGTCTCTTGTGCAAGGCCCTTGGAGTAGAGCTATAAGCCATTGACCCTGTGCTTAAGTCTCTTACAATCTGGTGAGATGAGGCTCACACAGCAAAGAATCACTCAGAGAAGAGCCAGATGTGAGAAGCGGGTGAGCGGCACAGGCAGCAGTGTATAGGATTGGAGCAGAGAGGTGACCATGAGCCAGGGCAGTCAAGCCCCCTTGAGGGGATAATTGGGGCAAGAGTTGAGCACTGAAAGGAGAGGCAGCCTCAGGAAAGGAAAGAGGAGGAATGGTGTGGGCCAAGACCGGAGGCAGGAAGGTGCAGTGGATTTGGTCACTCCGGCTGCCGTCAATGCTGCACAGAGGAGGCGGGACAAGATGGTATGGGCAGGCCAGCGAGTGCAGCTTCGTGCCCAGACGCGGACATGAGAAGCTCTGGGGACTGGCTAAAGGAAGAGCCACACCATAGATGAGATGAATGAGTCCACCAATTTGGACTGTAGTCAAAGGTTAAGGTCCAAATAATTTATTTGAATATAATTTATGATTCGTTGTGATTCACTGCAGACTCAGCGTTCTGAATCTCCAGTTACACCTGGGGAGGTGAGAGGGGTCCATAGTCATACATCAACTCAAAGCAGAATGTCAGAGAGGTAGATGGGTAAAACTCGGGACTAATAGTTAGAAGACCTGGACACCAGTCTGGCTCTGCCTCCAAACATCTCTGCAACCCTGGGCAAGTCACTTACCCTCTCTGGGCCACATTTTCTGTATTGGAAAATGGGAGGTTAGGACTAGTTCAGAGGTTTTCCAATGATAAGTAGCCAGAGCCCCAACATGTAAAGCAGATGAAAGACATCTGTCAGTTGCTCCCCTCTGTCCACAGTGACCTCTAGGAGCTGGGCCTAAAAGTCAGTGGAACAGCAGGGAGCCTGGCTGGCTCTTGATCTAGAGGTTGTAAGTTCAAACCCCATGTTGGGCATAGAGTTTGCTTTAAAAAAAAATCCCTGGAGAAAGTTGTTTCAAACTGGAACTTTGTGTGACAACAAAATCCAGGATGTCTAGTTTACTGCTGGTCTCTCGAGAGGGGCCTATAATTTTAGGTCTATTTGTGAGAAAGAATAGTTGGTTTTCAACAGAGCACCTTTGAAGCATTCATAGCTTTAAATAAAAATCCATCACTGCCCAATCATATATAACCCATCCTTACTTATTTTTATTCAAAATATGTAATTAGCACTGACTATGGTTAAGACCTTTTGCTAATTACCCTAAAGACACAAAAAGAAATCAACATTCTATCTTCTTTCCAAATGTATGACACTTTTTTCTAACACAATTCTCATGCTCTCTTTTTAATACTAGAGTTTTCCTTTTAATATGAAGTTTAAAAGAATCTCCTATTAAGGGTGCTTGGGTGGCTCAGTGGGTTTAGTGTCTGACTCTTGATTTCTGCTCAGGTCATGATCTCAAGTTTTGTGAGTTCAAGCCTCACACAGGGCTCTAGCACTGACAGCATGGACCCTCCTTGGGATTCTCTCTCTCTCTCTCTCTCTCTCTCTCTCTCTGCCCCTCTCTTGCTCTCTTTCTCACTCTCAAAATAAATAAATATAGTTATATTTAAAAAACAGAAACTCCAATCAGCTTTACAACTATACTTTTCATGTATCCGATTTTCTGTGCTCAGCTCCATCACTCACCAGCACTGGTGAGAAGAGGAAGAGAAAGAGGGTTAGAGTTCTTCAATTCAATGGATTGATCCTTGCCAGTGATAATAAAAAGCATGCAGGAGCTCCTGGGTGGCTCAGTCAATTAAGTGTCTCACTTCAGCTCAGGTCATGATCTCACTGTTTGTGAGTTCCAGCCCCGCATTGGGCTCTGTGCTGACGCTCAGAGCCTGAAGCCTGCTTTGGCTTCTGTGTTTCCCTCTCTCTCTACCCCTCCCCCACTTGCATTCTGTCTCTCTCCCTCAAAAATAAATACATGTTTAAGAAAGTTAAAGGAGTACAGAAGCATTGATCTGTGGGCCTGGTGAGGTGCTTGCATGGGAGTCGAGCAGTTCTCTCACCCGACCACATTCCCATGCTGTTCTTATTTTCTGTTCTCCAAAATACTAGAAAAAGTTTGCCAATCCTTAAGCCACTAAATCTAATCGGCCTGTCCCTTTTCTGTACCCCAGGAAAAAAGAGGAAGATTTGCAGATCTATTGGATGCTAAATATTTACGGACCACGTTACAGATCTGGGTCATATGGTAAGAGTGTAATTATTTCAAAATGACTTTTCAATAAACACAAAGCTGACTTAAGTAAATCCACTCTGTGCCACTGGGGAGAAAAACCACAGGCTGACTCCAGCAGTGTCTTATCTTTCTGCTAACACCAGAAACCAACCAATAAATAAATAAACCAATTTTTTTAAAGGAGAAAGAAATTTTCTACGACCAGTTTTTTATTTTCTATATGAGCTCACTTTCTA
Source organism: Hyaena hyaena (assembly GCF_003009895.1). Classification (NCBI taxonomy): domain Eukaryota; kingdom Metazoa; phylum Chordata; class Mammalia; order Carnivora; family Hyaenidae; genus Hyaena; species Hyaena hyaena. Next base: position 926,542 of record NW_024080713.1, on the reverse strand, counting down.
ACCTTTTGTAGACTGGTCTTTTCCCTCGCCACATGACAGAAAGGAATCCTTTGAAGCCACCAACAATCAAATTCAGTGGAATAGACTATGATAGTTTTCATTGTACTTCACATCTCTCTAGCCATAACCTTGAATTCACAAAGATTTTCTAAACAAGGTACAAAAAGTGCTACTACATTAAATTAGAAACTCTGTGCCATGAGATACGAATAATCTGAAAAGTAGGTCACCAACTGGGCAAAAAGAAAAAAATCTAAATTTTGTACCAAATAAATAAATGTATATTTATATTTATAAATTTGTATATATGGATTTATAAATATAAATATATATGGATTTATAAATATATAAAAAATTATAGGGCTGGACAAGAAAAAGATCTAGAACTCAGTAGAAAAAGTATGTTACTCTATATCTCAACAAGAGACTTGAACAGGTGTTTGACTGAAATTGTACCAAATAAACATGAAAATATGCCCAACCTTAAAGTCACTGGGGAAATTCAAATTAAAACCAATGACGCTGTTATGAATCCACTGGAATGGCTAAAATTAAGCAGATTGACTATCCCAAGTGTTAGGAAGAGGTAAAGAAGTGGAGCTCTCACACACTGCTGACTAGAGTTCACATTAAAACCACTGTGGGAAACTGTCAGAGATATTTATCACAGTTGAAAATATGCATAGACTACAGCTCAGTAATTCCACACATAGGTTTCTACCTAACAGAAATACATACATATGTTTTCCACAATACATTTTTACATGAATGTCCATAGCCTCATTTTATTTGTCACAGCCCCAAACTGTAAACAGCCCACATGTCCATTAACAGTACAATGGATAAATAGTACTCATTAACTGGAAAACTATACAATAATGGAAAGGAGATAACTAGTTATCTCCACTCAACATGGCTGAGTCTTACAAATGTCTTAATGAGCAAAAGAAGCCAGACACACAGATACTTTTTATGTGATTCCATTTATGTAAATATAGAAAGCAGGAAAAACTAATCTATAGTGTTTCAATCCAGGAAAACTGTTCTATCTGCTCTTCCCAGATGTAATGATTATTAATAGGTTGGCATGTCACCTCCTAAGATGTTAATTTTCAAAATATTCTTAATATTTGGAAATTGAACTCAAGCTACTTGAATAACAAGGGGAAGCATTGTAATTATCTATAGGGTGTTTTTTGATATTTCATTATAAAAATGTTCAAATGCACACAAAAGTAGAGGATACCATAATGACCTGAAACTGACCCATCACCCAAATCTGACAGTCATTGATAGTTAATCCTATTTGCTTCAGCTGTTTTCCTGTGCTAACATATTTTCGAGCAAGCCCAGGCTTCATGACATTTCAACCACAGACACTCTCAATTACTTGAGGGCCTTTTCTTAGATGACTCAAATTCTACAATCAACCGATGATGGAGATTAACAGTCATCTCATTAATATCAGCCAATACCCAGAACATTTGTGATTTTTCCCTGGTTGTCCCTGTATGTCTTTTACAGCTGGCTTTTGCAACCATTTCTGTAAAACTGAGAGGGGCACAAGGGAAGTTTCTGAGGGGCTGATATTATTCCTTTTCTTGACTTTGATACATGACCTTTGTGTTACTCTATATCTCAACAAAAATATTTATTAAAGAATAGACAGAATAGAGACAGGAAGAAAACATAAAGCACAAGCAAAACCCTTCTGTGCTTCTCTAATGGCTTCCTATAGACACATGGGGATAGGCAGGATTCTAAAGATGCACCCCCAAGATTACCAACTGCAGTTGATTTAATCACACACTGATTTGAGTGCTCATGTAAAGGGACTGCATCGATGTAATTAAGGTTATGGGCCTTAAAATAGGGAGAGTATCCTGGATTAAGTAGGATTAAGGATTAAGGAGAGTATCCAGGATTAAGTATCCTGGATTAAGTAATCCAGTCACTTGAGTTTTATTTATTTATTTTTTTTTACTATATCCAAGTTAGTTAGCATTTAGTGGAATAATGCTTTCAGAAGTAGAATCCAGTGATTAATCCCCTACATGTAACACCCAGTGCTCATCCCAACAAGTGTCTTCCTTAATGTCCCTTGCCCATTTAGCCAATCCCCCAACCCCTCTAGTAACCCTCAATTTGTTCTCTATAGTTAAGAGTCTCATATTTTGGCTTCCCTTATGTTCATCTGTTTTATATCTTAAATCCCACATATAAGTGAAGCCATATGATACTTGTCTTTCTCTGGCTCATTTTGCTTAGCATAATACCCTCTAGTTCCATCCATGTTGTTGCAAATGGCAAGATTTCATTCTTTTTGATTACTGACTGATACTCCATTGTGTGTTTATATATTTATATACATATATAAATATATGTATATACATACACCACATATTCTTTATCCATTAATCTGTCAATGGACATTTAGGCTCTTTCCATACTTTGGCTATTATCAATAGCCCTGCTTTAAACACTGGGGTGCATATGCCCTGTTGAAACAGCTCACCTGTATCATTTGGATAAATACCCAGTAGTGCAGTTCCTGAGTTGTAGCGTACTTCTATTTTTAATTTTTTGAGGAACCTCTATACTTTTTTCCAGAGTGGCTGCACCAGTTTGCATTCCCACCCGTAGTGGAAAAGAGTCCCTCTTCCCCGCATCCTCACCAACAGCTGTTCTTGCCTGAGTTGTTAATGTTAGCCATTCCGATTAGTGTGAGGTGGTATTTCATTGTGGTTTTTATTTTATTTCCCTGATGATGAGTGATGTTGAGCATTTTTTCATGTGTCTCTTTGCCATCTGGATTTCTTCTTTTGAAAGTGTCTATAGATGTCTTTTGCCCGTTTCTTCACTGGGTTATTTGGTTTCTGGGTGTTGAGTCTGATAAGCTCTTTATAGATTTTGGATACCAACCCTTTATTTGATACGTAATTTGCAAATAACTTCTCCTAGTCCGTTGGTTGCCTTTTAGTGTTGCTAATTGTTTCCTTCGCTGTACAGAAGCTTTGTACCTTGATGAGGTCCCTATAGTTTATTTTTGCTTTTGTTTCCCTTGCCTCTGAGACATGTTGAGTGTGAATTGCTGTGGACAAGGTCAGAGAGGTTTTTGCCTGCTTTTTCCTCTAGGATTTTGATGGCTTCCTGTCTTACCTTTAGGTCTTTCATCCATTTTGAGTTTATTTTTGTGTGTGGTGTAAGAAAGTGGTTCAGGTTCAGTCTTCTACATGTCACTGTCGGGTTTTCCCAGTATCGTTTGCTGAAGAGACTGTCTTTATTCCACTGGATATTCTTTCTTGCTTTGTCAAAGATTAGTTGGCCATATGTTTGTGGGTCCAATTCTTGGTTCTCTACTCTGTTCCATTGATCTAAGTCTCTGTTTTTGTGCCAGTACCATACTTCCTTGGTGATTACAGCTTTGTAATACATCTTAAAGGCTGGGATTGTGATGCCTCCAGCTTCAGTTTTCTTTGTCAGTATTGCTTTGGTTATTTGGGGTCTTTTCTGGTTCCATGCGAATTTTGGATTGTTCTAGTTCTGTGAAGAATTCTGGAGTTATTTTGATAGGGATTGCATTGAATATGCAGATTGCTTTGGGTAGTATCAACATTTTAACAATATTTGTTCTTCCAATCCAGGAGCATGAAATGTTTTTCCATGTTTTTGTGTCATCTTCAATTTCTTTTGTAAGCTTTCTATAGCATTCAGTGTATAGATTTTATTTTACCTCTTTTAGGTTTAGGTTTATTCCTAAGTATTTTATGGGTTTTTGTGCAATTATAAATGGGACCAATTCCTTGATTTCTCTTTCTACTACATTATTGGTGTATAGAAAAAGAATAGGTCTTTCATGAATCTGATCTCTCTTTCCTCATAGGTTAAGGACTTTTTCCCCTTGCTGCCTTCATAGCTCTTTCCTTGCCTGAGTATTTTGTGAATTTGACTGTGATATGCCTTGTTGATGGTCGGTTTTTGTTGAATCTAATGGGAGTTCTCTATGCTTCCTAGATTTTGATGTCTGTGTCTTTCATCAGGTTAGTAAAGTTTTCTGCTATGATTGCTCACATAAACCTTCTACCCCTTTTTCTCTCTCTCCATCTTATGAGACTCCTATAATTTGGATGTTATTCCTTTTTAATGGGCCACTGAGTTGTCTAATTCTTATATCCTCTTTTGCTTTAGTTTCCCTCTTTTTTCTGCTTCAGTATTCTCCATAATTTTGTCTTTTGTATCACTGATTCACTGCTCTGCTTCATTCATCCTGGCCACTGTGACATCCATTTGAAATTGCATCTCAGTTATAGCATTTTTTGTTTCATACTGACTAGATTTTACTTCTTTTATATCTGGAGAAAGAGATTCTATGTTTTTTTTTCAACCCAAGCTAGTATTCTTATTATTGTGGTCCTAAATTCTAGTTCAGACATCTTGGTCATATCTGTGTTGATTAAGTCCCTGGCTGTCATTTCTTCCTGTTCTTTCTTTTGGGGTGAATTCCTTATTTTCATTATTTTGAAGAAAGAAAAATAATTACTAAAATAAAAATTAAAATTAAAAAATTAAAAACACAAAAAATCAAATGAAGGAAGCTAGATCCTAGTTGTGTTTTGGTCTGATAGTTGAAAGAAGCTTGACAGAATAGAGAAAAAAGGGAAAGAAAAGAAAAATAAGAATAGAATAAAATGAAATGAAGAAAGTAAAATAGAATAAAAAATTACCAAATAAATAGTAAATTTTTTTAAATTTTATAAAAACGGAAAATAAAAATAAATTTTTTCTCTTTCTCTATCCAAGAAAATAAAAAGAGAAAAAAATGAATAGATGGACCAATGAACAGAATGAAATCCCAATGAAATTACTTCCAGTTTCCACTAGAAATCAAACTATGGAGCACTTTATAGTCTGTACACTAAGCAGGTGAAGAAACTTGTGTCCTACTCTAGGACTTGGTTGCCACAGTTGGACAGGTCTTGGTTTAACAGCTCTGTACTCCACTAGGTGGCACTGCTTAGCTTATTGTGGTGGATTGGTGTGGCGTGCCTGCATATATATGCACAGGTGTGAGAGAGGTGAAATGGTGTCACCCAGCTTCCCAGTCTCTAGTATCAGAATTCTGTGTTCTGTCCAACCAGCCATCAGGCCCTCCTCTTTTATCTCCAGCTTCCATCCACTTCCCACTCCTCTACTGTCTGGACCAAGCTGTCAGCCTACCAGGTGGCACCTCCTTCCCGAATTTTATCTCAGATGGGCTCTGTTTCCAAACTCCTCATTTCTGAAAGCCCTGTCATTTGGGCCCACTCTGATCCTCTGGGGGAGGGTCTTAGCTGAGCAATGGCTGGGTGCCAGCTTGACCCCAGGAATGCTTGTGCATCTGCACTATTGTGGAGGCCCAGAGACCCAGAGACTTTTCTGCCGCAGAAAAAGTTTGCATGGTCGTGGAGCAGCGACAGTTCAGGGACTATGGCAAATTGTAGCACACATCTGGTGCCAGGCTTCACTGCAGCCTAGTGTCCAGCAAATGTGGCTGCTGTCCACAGTCCACTAGGACCTTTTCCCATGTGGAGGCCACACAGCCTCTACCAAATGTCCTCCCAGTAGGGAAACTGCCTCTCCCTTTGTGGCCCAAGGACCCCTTGGACCTCACTGCCAACTCCTGGTGATTCGCCCTTCCCACTAGAGCACCACCATTGGGCTGTGGAATTTCCAATGCTGCTCTGCCCTATTTATAGAGTCTTAATGTTATTGAAACCTCCTTTCTCCTTTCTCCCTTTCTTGTTCAGACCCTTCTGGGTGTTTCCACTCTTTCTCTTTCTCTCCATCTACTTTTTTGGGGGGAGTGCTTTTCCTATATACTCTTCCCCACTGTCTCTGTCCTCTCTCCACAAACTAAAACAGCTCCCTACTCTCTGCGACCTCTTTCTTCCCCCTGTTTACCTCTCTGCACTGTGTACCTGCTGAGTTCTGTGGCTCAAGTTATGCAGATTGTTGAGTTAATCCTCAGATCAATTTTCTAGATGTGCAAAATGGTTTGTTGCTGATCTGGTTGCATTTCAGGGACAAGAGAAGCAGAGAACTTCCATGCTGCTCCACCATCTTGGCGCCCCCCTCCCCCCATAAGGGGCTTTTAAAATCACAGATGCCTGCTTTGTAATTCTAAGAAAAGGATTTGCTTTGAACTTTTCTGGAACACCCTATGTATTCTTAAGGATTCATACAAAAATGAAACAAAGTACATAGAGTCTGACATCAAATGGAACAGTTTTTAAGAGTAGAGTGATGTTTCCAGTTGGAATCAAAGATGGAGCAGAGAAGAAAGTAAGAGGTGAGGCAGGTGATTCCAGAGCATGAGGAGGATTGGGCCTGAAGGAAGCCTACAGAAGCTGAGAGCAACTGGTCAACAGCAGCAAGGGGATGGAGAGAGGAGTTTTCCATCCCCATGGAGAGAATTATGCCTGGGATCTGGAAGGATTCTGCCCCCACACCTACAAAGGCATGTGGCCTTGCCTACACTTTGATTTCTGTCTCCTGAGGCTCTGAGCAGAGAAATCAGCCAGACCCATACAACTCCTGGTTTACAGGACTGATGTAATAATGTGTGTTGTTTTAAGCCAGTAATTTTGTGCTTCACACCCCCTCACTGGCTATGGGGCACTCTGGGATCTGGTCCTAGGCTGCACTTGCAAATCCATTTCCCACCCCAGTTCCCCTGCACACCTCCCCAGGCTCCATGAGATAGGTGAGCCTTGCCTTCCACACCCTTCCCACCCAGTGCCTCCTGCCCTGACTGCTCCCCCCCTTCTCTCCCCTTCTCTCTACTTTGGTGGCACTGCACCTCCCTCAGGCTGGTGGCAGCCATTCTAATGACTGGCTTCTCTCACTTCCAGGCTGGGAATTTCTTTCGCCTACTACGGGGTCATCCTGGCCAGTGCTGAGCTGCTGGAGCGGGACCTGGTTTGTGGTTCACGGTCTGAGTCCGAGGTGGTGGTGACTGTGGGGGACACAGAAGGGAGCCAGAGCCCCTGCCACTGCCACATGTTTGCCCCCTCTGACTACAAGACCATGATTATCAGCACCATTGGTGAAATTGCTCGTAAATGTCTACTTCTGTGTATTGGGCACCTTTCTGTTTGGGGTGGGAGACCCTGTCATAGATGTGCCTCCTGCCTGGTAGAACTGAATAAGTCCCTACATCTTGCTGATATGTCTCCAGTGCAGATTGGTGTGGGGAGAAGTCCGGAGGAGTAGAGCTTTGAATATAGTAGTATGACATCAACCCTAGGATGCGTGTTTTCCTCCATGTTTTGACATCTCTGAAACTGAGATGTGTCTTACAGTGGCTTGTTAGATTTCAATTTGCAGCACTGTTTTTGTTTTAGTATACTTAAAAGAATGGTACTTAAAAATCAACAGAACCTTCAATTTGATGAAAAACAGTGTAAACCATTTAAAATATGGGTCTAGCAGGGTTGCAATTAATGACTGACCTACATGCTGTAATAAGCATCTTGGGCGTAAAATATCCTTTATATACATGCCAGTGCTTGTCATTCTTGCACCTATGAGGAACAGACATATTGAAAGGGAGTCCTGAGTTTGATGATCATGTTACCGGGCTTTGGCTGGAACACACATGAGGTTTGGATGAAGTTGCCTCTTTCTGAAATGACGAGGAACCCTTGCCAATGGTGATAAATGCATCTTGCTTTCAAGGTTTCAGAAGCTGTTACTGTCATTTGTTTTCTAGTGAATCCTTTCAATATCCTGGGCATTAATTTCCTGGGAAGACGGCTGAGTCTTTCTATCACCATGGGATGTACAGCCTTATTCTTCCTTCTCCTCAACATTTGCACATCAAGGTATTTTATCTCTGGTTGCTTCAAAACAATCTAGTTTTGTGCAGTGGCTTTAAGTTGGAGTTTTTTTGACCCATAGTGTTTAATAGGATCAGGGAAAGAAACTCTCATGAGCAGAGTAGTGAATGGGCTGCTGGTCTGACTGGAATTGCCTTTCTGACCCACGCCACCCCCCTTCCTTCTTCCACAGACCCAGCCCCACCTCTGCTATTCCAGGACATAAGTGCTAGTGCTGGTGCAATCTTTGTACCCACCAAGGTAGTTAGGAGCTTTCTGCAAAGCTTCCTGGAACCTCAGGACCGCAATTGTTTAACAAATTGTTGGGACCATTATTAAGATAGTTCAGGGAAAGAGGTAATATACCTGTGGCATAAAGATTCATTTCACTATTAATTTGCAATCCTGAAATGTCCTCACTTATAATACATATTCTGTGAGCTGCATCGGTTTTGGAGGGTGGCAGCAGCAGGTGTGCTAATCTGAGGTTGGGGGTCAGGCTGGAATTGCCCACTTGGGGCAGAGGGGAGGACAGGGAGTTGGGCTGAAGGCTGGAGTCAGGCATTTCCTTGAGGACCCCACAATCAGGCCAGTTGAGAAGCAGCACCTCCCAGGACCTGGTTATCTGTAGGCGTGTGTTGGCATCTGTAATGCTCAGTTATGTAATGTGAGCACCTGTCAGGGCCATGGAAAGCCCTCCATGCTGCCTTTCCTAACTTCTCTGGCATCTTGTTCCCTAGTGCTGGCCTCATTGGCTTCCTGTTCATGCTGAGAGCTTTGGTGGCAGCCAACTTCAACACCATCTATATTTACACTGCTGAGGTCAGTTGTGGGGAGGGGTGTGGGTCCACCGAGGCACGCAAGGTGAGCTACTCTGGGTGTCTGTCCACAGACGTGTCCTAGCCTCTGTTGACTTTGAACGATTTTCTAAAAATACTCCATGAAAATGATACCAGGAGGTTTATTTGAGAGTTTCCTCTGCTCCTTAACATCGAGTGCAAGCCAGTCTCTAAAAAGAAATTTAAGACCTGCCTTTCTTGTGACACAGCATACATGTAAAAAACTCATTGTCCTAGCACTGTGGTGGTTTTCATCCATCTGTTACTTGCAACATGTAGCTTAAGTTTGAATAAAATAGAAATTGCTTAAATTTGAATATGACATTCTTTATGAATTTATTGAATTAATACAGCTACTGTATGAGGTGCTACATAAAGAAGCTTGAGAATATCCTCATAAACACACATACTGAAGAGCTACTATTCCTAGAAATAAACAATATCTGAATAGGAAATTTAACAGTATTTTAACTGTTTTTGTCCTTCATTGAGCTAGAGAAGATGGTACTACAGGGGCTGGTAAAGCTGTGCCCATTTTCTTTTCTGTCTTTCCAAGTTTTTATTTAAATTCCAGTTAGTTAACATACAGTGTAAAAATAGTTTCAGGTGTACAATACAGTGATTCATCACCTCCATACAGCACCCATTGCTCGTCCCCAAAAGTACATTCCTTAATCCCTATCACCTATTTCACCTTTCCTCCCATTCCACCCCCCATCTGTAACCATCAGTTTTTGTTCTCTGTAGTTGAAAGTCTGTTTCTTGGTTTGTCTCTCTCTCTCTCTGCTCGTTTGTTTTGTTAAGTTCCACATATGAGTGAAATCATATGGTATTTGTTTTTCTGATTGACTTATTTAGCTTAAGTGTAATACTCTGTAGCTCTATCCATGTCATTGCAAATGACAAGATTTCATTCTTTTTTATGGCTGAGTAGTATCCCCTTGTATATATACACCACATCTTCTTTATCCATTCATCAGTCAATGGACATTTGGGCTCTTTCCATAATTTGGCTACTGTTGATAGCACTGCTATAAACATTGGGGTGCATGTGCCCCTTTAAATAAATATTTTTGTATTCTCTGAAGAAGTACCTAGTAGTGCAATTGCTGGATCATAGAGAAGTTCTATTTTTTATTTTTTAAGGAAATTCCATGTTGTTTTCCAGAGTGACTACATCAGTTTGCATTCCCACCAATAGTGTAATAGGATTCCCTATTCTCCACATCTTTTCCAATACCTGTTTTTCCTGTACTGTTAACTTTGGCCATTCTGATAGGTGTGAGAATATCTCATTGTAGTTTTGATTTGTATTTCCCTGATAATGAGTGATGTTGAACCTCTTTTCATGTGTCTGTTGGTCATCTGGATGTCTTCTTTGGAAAAAATGTCTATTCATGCCTTCTGCCCGTTTTTTAACTGGATTATTTTTTTGGGGTGTTGGGTTGATAATTTCTTTATACATTTTGGATACTAACCCTTTATCAGATATGTCTTTTACAGAATCATCTCTCACTCAGTAGATTATCTTGTAGTTGTGCTGATTGTTTCCTTCGTTGTGCAGAAGGTTTTTATTTTGATGAAGTATCAATAGTTTATTTTTACTTTTGTTTCCCTTGCTTCAGACCTATCAAGAAGTTGCTGCAGCTGATGACACAGAGGTTGCTGCTGGGCACCTTAGTAGTTCAGCTGGTTAAGCATCTGACTTGATTTTGGCTCAGCTCATGATCTCACAGTTCATCAGTCTGAGCCCCACATCAGGCTCTGTGCTGAAGCATGGAGCCTGCTTGGGATTTTCTCGCTCTCACCCTCTCTCCCTCTCCCTCCCCCCTCCCCATACCCTTCTTGGCTCCCTCTTTCTCTCTCAAAAAAAATGTAAAAAAAAAAAAAAAAAAAAAAGTTACTGCCTGTGTTCTCTAGGATTTTAATGGTTTCCTGTTTCACATTTAGGTCTTGTATCCATTTTGAATTTATTTTTGTGTATGGTATAAGAAAGTGGTCCAATTTCATTCTTTTGCATTTTATTGTCCAATTTTCTCAACACCATTTGTTGAAGAGAAAGTCGTTTTTCTATTGGATGTTCTTTTCTGTTTTGTTGAAGATTAATTGACCACATAGCTGTGGGTTCATTTTTGGGTTTGCTATTCTGTTCCATTGATCTCTGTGTCCGTTTTTGTGCCAATACCATACTGTCTTGATCACTTCAGCTTTGTAATATAACTTAAAGTTCAGAATTGTGATGCCTCCAGGTTTGCTTTTCTTTTTCAAAATTGTTTTGGTTCTTTGGGGTCTTTTGTGGCTGCATACAAATTTTAGGATTGTTTGTTCTAGCTCTGTGAAAAATGCTCTTGTTATTTTGATAGGGATTGCATTAAATGTGTATATCGCTTTGGGTAGTATAGACATTTTAACAGCATTTGTTTGTTCCAATCCATGCACAGAATGTTTTTCCATTTCTTTGTGTCATTTTCCATTTCTCTCACCAGTATTTTATAGTTTTCAGAGTATAGATCTTTAACCTCTTTGGTTAGGTTTATTCCTAGGTATCTAATGGTTTTTGGTGCAATTGTAAATGGGATTTATTCCTTGATTTCTCTTTCGCTGCTTCCATTATTGGTGTATAGAAATGCAACCGATTTGATGTTGATACTGTATTCTGTGACTACTGAATTCATGTATTCTAGTAATTTTTTGGTGGAAAAAAAATTCAGGTTTTCTATATATAGGATTGTGCCATCTGCAAATAGTAAAAGTTGGACTTTTTCCTTGCTGATTTAGATGCTATTGATTTCTTTTTGTTGTCTGATTGCTGTGGCTAGGATTCCAGTACTATGTTGAGCAACAGTGATGAGAATCCCTGTCATGATTCTGAGCATAGGGGAATAGCTCTCAGTTTTTCTCACTGAGGATGATACTAGCTGTGTGTTTTTCATATATGGCCTCTATGTTGTTGAGGTGTGTTCCCTCTAACCCCTACTTTGTTGAGGGCTTTATCACGAATGGATGCCGTACTTTGACAAATGCTTTTTTGTTGTTGTTGCATCTACTGAAAGGAGCAAATGGTTCTTATCTTTTATTAATATGGTGTATCATATTGATTGTTTTGCCAATATTAAACCACCCTGGCAACCCAGTAATAAATCCCAATTGATCGTGGGAAATGATTCTGTTAATGTACTATTGGATTCAATTTGTTAGTATTTTATTAAGAAGTTTTGCATCCATATTCATTAGGGATATTGACCTACAGGTTTTTGTTTGTTTGTTTTCTTTTGTGGAGTCTTTATCTGGTTTTGGAGTCAGAGTAATGCTGGCCTCATAGAATGATTTTGGAAGTTTTCCTTCAATTTCGTTTTTTGGGTGGGAAGATAGTTTGAGAAGAAGAGGTATTAACTCTAAATGTTTGGTAGAATGCCCCTGTCAAGCTATCTGGTCCTGGACTTTTGTTCGTTGGGAGATACTTTATTACTTGATTCAATTTCTTTGCTGACTATTGGTCTGTTCAACTTTTCTGTTTCTTTCTATGTCAGTTTTTGGTAGTTCATATGGTTTTAGGAATTTATCCATTTCTTCCAGGTTGTCCAATTTGTTGGCACATAGTTTTCCATAATATTCTCTGAATATTCTCCAAATTGTTTGCATTTTGTATTGTGGTGTTGGTGGTTATTTCTCCTCTCTTATTTGTGATTTTATCTATTTGTGTCCTTTTTCTTTTTGATAAATCTGGATAAGAGTATATCGATTTTATTATTAATTTTTTCCAAAGAACCAGCTCCTAGTTTCATTGATATATTCTATTGCCTTTTTAAAGTTTCTTTATCATTTATTTCTGCTCCAGTCTGGATTGTCCCCCTTCTTTTTCTGGTTTTTAGCTTCATTTCTTGTTCTTTTTCTATCTCGTTTAGGTGTAAGATTAGGTTGTTTGAGACTTTTCTTCTTGATGTAGCCCTGTATTGCTATATACTTCCCTCCAGTGACCACTTTACTGCATCCCAAAGATTTTGGGCCATTGTGTTTCATTTTCATGTATTTTTATTTTTTCTGTGATTTCCTGGTAGACCAATTCATTCTTTAGAAGCATGTTGTCTAACGTCCATGTATTTGTGGTCTTTCCAAATTTCTTCTTCCAGTTTCATAGTGTTGTGATCATAAATTTGCATGTTATGATCTCAGTCTTTTTGTACTTATTGAGGCCTGATTTGTGACCGAGTATGTGATCTCTTTTGGAGAATGATCCAAGTGCATTTGAAAAGAATGTATATTGTGCTGCTTTAGGATGAAATATTTTGAATCTGGTCCAATATGCCACTTAAAGCCATTGTTTCCTTGTTGATTTTCTGCTTAGATGATTTGTCCATTGATGTAAGTGTGGTGTTAAAGTTGGTTAATATTATTGTGTTGTTATCAATGTGCTCCTTGACTTTTGTTATTGGTTTATATATTTGGGTGCTCCCACTTTTGTGGGCATAAATATTTACAACTGTTAGATCTTCTTGTTGGATTGTCCCCTTTTTTATGTTATAGTGCCCTTCATCTCTTGTTATAGTCTTTGGCTTAAAATCTAGCTAGTCTGAAATAAGTATTGCTACTCCAGCTTTCTTTTGACACCCATTTGCTTGATAAATGTTTATCCTCACTTTGAATCTGCAGGTGTCTTGAGATCTAAAATGAGTTTCTTATAGGAGGTATATAGATGGGTCTTGTTTGTTTACCCATTCTGACATCCTGTGTGGTTTCTTGAAAGTTTATTTTATTTATTTTTGAGAGAGACTAAGACAGCATGAGTGGGGAAGGGTCAGAGGAAGAGGAGACCAAGAATCCCAAGCAGGCTCCATGCTGCCAGCGTAGAGTCTGGTGTGGGGCCTGAACTCAAGAAACCGTGAGATCATGACCTGATCCAAAACCAAGAGTCAGACACTTAACCAACTGAGCCACTCAGGCATCACTGACACCCTGTGTCTTTTGATTAGAGTCTTTAGTCCATTTACATTCAGTGGAATTGTTGGTATGTATTTAGTGCCATTTTATTACTTGTATCATGGTTGTTTCTGCAGCTTTTCTCTGCTCCTTTCTTGTGTTTGTCACTTTTGTTCTCTCCTTTCCACTCAAAAAGTGGAAATATTTCAATATTTCTTTCAGGGCTGATTTAGTGGTCACAAACTCCTTTAGTCTTTGTTTGCCTGGTAAACTATCTCTCTTCGCTGTTTTTTTTTTTTCCTTTTTCTTATTAAAAATTTTTAAAAAAATACTTATTTCTGAGAGAGAGAAAGAGAGAGTGTGAGCAGGGGAGAGTCTGAAACAGGCTCCAGGCTCTGAGCTAGCTGTCAGCACAGAGCCCGATGTGGGGCTCGAACCCATGAACTGTGAGATCTGAGCTGAAGTCAGACACTTAACTGACTGAGCCACCCAGGCGCCCCTCTTTATCTCTCTTTGTATTCTGAATGATAGCCTTGCTGGATAGAGTGTACATGGCTGCAAATTTTTCCATTCAGTCCTTTAAATATATCATGCCACTCCCTTCTGGCTTGCCACATTTCTATGGAGAGATCTGTAGCTAGTGTTATGGGTATTCCATTGTAAGTTAGGAACTTCTTTTGTCTTGCTGCTTTTAGGATTTTTTCTTTCACTCTATTTTGCAAATTTAACTACAATATGTCTTGGTATTGGCCTACTTTTGTTTATTTTTTTCCCCACCAGAGACATAATGTGTTTTATTGAAAGAAACTAAAATCTCAAAATGTTCTCTGAAACCAATGGTTATTCAGTCCGCACCTTTTTGTGCTTCCTGATCAGGAATCTTGCTGTTAATAAAGCTTCTATCTTCTTATGACTGCCTTCACTTTCCTTTTCAACAGGTTTTTTCCTTTATTGTCTAAACAAAGAATGAATGTGTATATAGTCTTGACGAGAGAGAGTCAAAGTCAAGATTTTATCCCACGGCCAAGAGGAAGCTCCGGAATATTGTCTCCGAGGTCATATGTCATCTAAAATCATGGATATGTAATAATGAAAATGATGATATTGTTGGTTAACATTTATAGGTGGTCCTATTATAGGTGGTAAATCAATGTGCCTCTTTCTTTCTTTTTAGCTTGAGTTATCCTTTTACTTACTAATGCACCTAAGAAACGTTTAGTGAATCACCTTAGATAGATGTTTGATTAGATTCATTCACTTATTGATAACTTCTCTTAGCTGGGCAGTGACCCATATGTTGGGGGTACAGCAGTGAACATAATATATAATATCCCTGTTGTCAAAAAGCTTACCCTCTAGTGGGGTGGGGGACAGACAATAGGCAAATCTATTAGGAAATAACATGTCATAAGGAAAAAAAGAGGGAAAAACAATAGTGATAGAAACAGAGTAGGAGGTATTATTTAAAAAGTTTATAAAGGTGGTCAGAGGAGAATTAGAAATTTTTGTTTGGAAGCTTTGGAATTATTGAAGTTTCCTTTTTCTCATAGAATAAATTCAGATAATCTAAATCCCTTCAGGGCAGCAATTCCAAAATTTGAACTCTGACTTGCTAAAAGCTCCCTTGACATGCATTTGCACACCTTTAGAGATGTACCTGGAGAAGGCAAATGATCTAAAGAAGCATAAGCCTATGACCCTGGAGGTCACCTTGCCCCTAACTTGTAAGACACCATTTGTAGCCAGTCTGACGTCAATCAGCAAAGGTTGACAGATGATTCAACTGTGTTTGTACCATTGTTGGTTCCTGTTATTGTTTTTCTCTTCACATTTTATTATTGATTGATTATTTAAAAAATTTATTAGTTTTTAAAAATTTACATCTAAGATAGCATATAGTGTAACAATGATTTCAGGAGTAGATTCCTTAATGCCCCTCACCCATTTAGCCCATCCCCCCTCCCACACCCCTCCAGCATCCCTGTTTGTTCTCCATATTTAAGAGTCTCATGTTTTGTCCCCCTCCCTGTTTTTATATTATTTTTGCTTCCCTTCCCTTGTGTTCATCTGTTTTGTATCTTCAAGTCCTCATATGAGTGAAGTCATATGATATTTGTCTTTCTCTGACTAATTTCGCTTAGCATAATACCCTCTAGTTCCATCCACACAGTTGCAAATGGCAAGATTTCATTCTTTTTAATTGCTGAGTAATACTCCATTGGATATATATACCACATCTTCTTTATCCATTCATCCGTTGATGTACATTTGGGCTCTTTCCATACATTGGCTATTGTTGATAGCGCTGCTATAAACATAGGGGTGCATGTGCCCCTTGGAAACAGCACACCTGTATCCCCTGGATAAATACCTAGTAGTGCAATTGCTGGGTCATAGGGTAGTTCTATTGTTAGTTTTTTCAGGAACCTCCATGCTGTTTTCCAGAATGGCTGCACCAGTTTGCATTCCCGCCAGCAGTGCAAGAGATCCTCTTTCTCCACATCCTTGCCAATATCTATCGTTGCCTGAGTTGTTAATGTTAGCCATTCTGACAGGTGTGAGGTGGTATCTCATTGTGGTTTTGATTTGTGTTTCCCTGATGATGAGTGATGTTGAGCATTTTTTCATGTGTTGTTTGGCCATCTGGATGTTTTCTTTGGAAAAGTGTCTATTCATGTCTTTTGCCATTTCTTCACTGGATTATTTGTTTTTTGGGTGTTGAGTTTGATAAGTTCTTTATAGGCTTTGGATACTAACCCTTTATCTGTTATGTCGTTTGCAAATATCTTCTCCCGTTCTGTCAGTTGCCTTTTAGTTTTGCTGATTGTTTCCTTCTCTGTGCAGAAGCTTTTTATTTTGATGAGGTCCCAATAGTTCATTTCTGTTTTTGTTTTCCTTTCCTCCAGAGATGCATTGAGTAAGAAGTTGCTGCGATGCTTTGGTTGATTTTGACAGGAGTTCTCTGTGCCTCCTGGATCTGGATGTCTGTTTCTTCCTTCCTCAGATGAGGGAAGTTTTCAGTTATTTCCTCAAATAAATTTTCAGCCTCGTTTTTTCCTCTTCTTCTGGGACTCCTATAATAGGGATGTTGTTCATGTTTGATGGAGTTGCTGAGTTCCCTAAGTCTATTCTTGTGTTCCATAATGCTTCTTTCTCTCCCTATTGTTCAATTTCATTATTTTCCAGTTTTTTTTCTGTATCACTTACTCCTTCTGCTTTTTTCACCCTTGAGGTCTGGCATCCAGTCTGTTCCCAATATCAATTATGGCATTTTCATCTCTGATGGATTCATCTTTAATTCCTGTACCTCTGTGGTAGTGGCCTCCCTGAAATCTTCCATTCTTTTCTCAAGCCCAGTGACTATCCTTAGAATCACTGCTAAATTCTCCATCAGGCATGTTACTTGTATCTGTTTCACTTAGATATCTGACCATGACTTTATCTTATTGTTTCATTTGGGATGAATCCCTCCATCTTGGCATTTTGTCTAAGTCTCTGCCTTCTTCTGTGTATTAGAAAAGCCTGTTATCTTTCCTATTGAGAGTAATGACTTTATGAAGAAGAGGTCATTTGGCGTCCTGGGCCTGGTGCTTCAGTCAATGAGTCTGGTGTGTGCCGTGTGCACTCTGCTATTGTGTTCTGGATGCCCTGTCCCTCAGGCCGGTCATCTGGAGAGGCTCTGCTTGCCTGCTGTGGGCAGCATTTGGACCTTTGCCAGAATGTGGTGAGTTTTAACTAGCTGGGCTCTGGTCTGCTTATTACATGAGACCTGATGCTACTTCCACTAGAACTGAAGGCTTGTGGAACTCTCTGTTTGGGAGATGTGGTGTGGACAGGGAGCTGTGCTAGTCTTCTGGGGGAGGAGCCTGTCTGCTAGAACTGCGGTATACTTGCCGGGGAGGGCAGTATAGGCAGAGTATAGGGGAAGCTATGTTCATTTTCATCTCAGGAAATGCAAAAGTCTGTTTGTTGAGATTATAGATATGGCATGTCAAAGCCATTAAAGCTTCAGTGAAGAATACTCTTTTCTCCCCATACAGACAAAAATAGAAAATTGACATATTGTACATGAGTAATACAGTGTGCTTCTGAAGTTATATTTGAAATATTCAACTTAACATATTTTGGAACAAATTCATTTAAAAGGTCATTTCTAAGTAATCTTTGTGATACTTGCCTAAAAAAAAAAAATCAAAGGTATATATCTGAAGATGATTTGTCTTCTATTATTCTGCTCAGAATTATCAAAACATGAAAAAAAAAGACTTTTTTCTTTGCTCTGACATCATCACTATGTATCTGAATCCATTATTTTCAGTTATAGCCAGCAGCCTCATTTTCCAGAAAAAGAAAAAAGCTACCAAAAAAAGGCACTCAACTCCTAGACCTTCTCTTATAAATATGGTAGTTTTGGCTGAGGCCAGAAAGCTTCTTGATTTTGTATTTGACAGATGCTGCTTTAAAAAATGTGACTGAGGAAAGGGGCTATGTGCTTTGCTTTAGCGAATGGAATAAAAATTATTGGTATTGTATAACTTTGAGAGAAAATTCTCAAGTTTTGAAAAACCATCCTTAGATTAAGTATTTTCCCTATAATTCGTTAAATACCATTTGCTTGCTTTTGCCAGTTCCCATAAGAATTTGGAATTAATGAAGTCCAGATTAATGAAGTTTTATTATAAATGTAAGAAAGTTGCATCAAAAAAGTAGATTATGCCGCAATATTCTTTTTTTCTTTTAAGTAGCCTCCATACCTAACATGGGGCTTGAACTCAGATCCCTGAGATTAAGAGTTGTGTGCTCTACCCGTTGAGCCAGCCAGGGACCCCTATGCCATAAAATACTGCGTCAAGAATGTGATGATTGTATAGCATGTACCTGGCAAATTGGTCTTTTCACTATAACTGTATTAAAGGTTTCACTGAATCATTATTTGGGGAGGATTTTCTTAACCTTCAGTAGAACCACTTTATTTTATTTATTTATTTTTTTAAGTGTTTATTTTTGAGAGAGAGACAGTGCAAGCAAGGAAGGGGCAGAGAGAGAGGGAGACACAGAATGCTAAGGAAGCTCCAGGCTCTGAGCTGTCAGCACAGAGCCCAATGCAGGGCTTGAACTCACGGACCACGAGAGCGTGACCTGAGCTGAAGTTAAATGCTTAACTGACTGAGCCACCCTGGCACCCCATTAGCAGAACTACTTTATACATTTATAGCTTTAAAATAGAAATCTTCTGTTTGATTCCAAAGCTTACTTTTTTAAAATTATACTTGGAATATTCAATTAAACATATTTTGGAATTTGGTCATTTAAAGGATAATTGCTAAATGTTTATTTTTTCTCTAATATTTAAAAATTCAGAGTTGTGTGCCTCAGAATGCACATGTCCTGTATCTCACATCCTATATATCTGTATAGAATATCTGGTATTTGAGGGGCACCTGGGTGGCTCAGTCAGTTAAGCATCCAACTCTTTAATTTCGGCTCAGGTCATGATCTCACCATTGTGAGATCAAACCCCATGATATGTTTCATGCTGAGTGTGGAGCCTCTGTAAGATTCTCTCTTCCTCTCTCTCTGCCCTTCCTTTGCTCATGCATGCACGTGCACGCACACACACACACACACGCACACACTCTCTCTCTCAAAAAAAAAAAAAAGTCTTGTATTTGATATATACCAAAGCTGGTCAGGGGAGGAAGGGCAGAGGACTTGGGGAAGAGCGAGCCCAAGCTAACTGATGCTTCATATGCTTCTTTCTCCAGGTCTACCCCACGACGATGCGTGCTTTGGGGATGGGGACCAGCGGCTCCCTGTGTCGCATTGGTGCAATGGTGGCACCATTTATATCCCAGGTACAGGCCAGGAGTTTCTTTCGGGGGGGTAAGATGTAGATGGGGAAAGTAGATGGAGAAAGATGCATTTCAGGTCATTTCAGGTTAAGGGTTTAATCAGGGATTTCTCTTTACTTAATGATTTTTCTTGAGTTGCTGTTTGCCCATTGTTTGGTGAATATGGGTTAGGGATGGAGGCTAAGTAAAAGCTTCTAGGCTTGTAGTCGGTCAATAAACTGTATTTCATCTCATGCAGGGTTGCAGTTTTGTTGGGCATTGTTGTGGGAAGATAGAAAAGAAATGGAGGACACAGGAGCTTGAGCAGTTTGAATGATAGTGGGTTCAAGTCCTGACCCTATTCTGGGGTACAATTGAAAAACAGATGATAGAAGTGCAGGGAGGCGTTTGTGGGCAGTGTAAGTCTAGTGCTAGGGCAAACCAGGTGCAGGCTGGGATAAAAATCCAAGGGTGGCCTGGAATCATGGATAGACCCTTGTTTGAGGAAGGATATAGGCAGATACGGTGACACACGTGGTAATATTTCTTCAGAGGGCTAAACAGCTGGCTCATCTACACTGGTCCCTCTCTTTTGGCCACAGAAATGTAAATCCACCTGAACTGACTGCAGCAAAAAGACAGGAGTGAGGCTAGGCCCTGAGAGAGTCTGCTCCAGGCAGTAGAGGTTACAGGGACTCAGGCCCTCTCCTCCTCATGTTCATCTGGGCCCGAGGTCACTCCTTTGCCTTCCTGAGCATTCAGGATTTGCCCCACTCTTCCTGAAGACCAGTGCTGTGCTTGCCTGTGTACATGGCCATCCCATGAATCTCAAACCTAGATCCTTAGATCCAGCCACCAGAAGACACTGAGGCACTCCCTCTGCATCCCTAGAAAGGGGCTGTCACTAGTCAGGTCTGGTCAGATGTTCACACTTGAGCTAAATCAGTTGTGGCCAGGAGTCAAGGTTAATCTATGAATGCAGCTGGGGAAATGCAGTTCTCAAAGAAAGGGGGTTGTTGTGGACTGAGCAGACTGTCTCGTGTATTTCCTATAAAATTGTTTGTGTGTTTTTAGCTATTTTGGGAGTGCTTTTCCCACTCATCTTAAGGAAAAATGAGGGCGGCTTTTGTCTAGTGATTTCCAAAGTTCTGTTATACTGATGATTTCACAATTTCCAGAAAAGAACATAGTGGTGAAACATAGAAGTAAGTAAATTATTAATCCTGTTTCTGGATGACCAGACCAAGGTATAGTTTATTTCCCAAGCTTTCATTAGAAATTGAGTCTGTTTTTCTTTTCTTTTTTTTTTTTTTAATTTTTGTTTATTTTTGAGAGAGACAGACAGAGTGCAAGCGGGGAGAGGAACAGAGAGAGGGAGACACAGAATCTGAAGCAGGCTCTGAGCCGTCAGCACAGAGCCTGGTGTGGGGCTCGAACTCAAATTGGGAGATCATGACCTGAGCCAAAGTCAGTTGTTTAACCGACTGAGCCACCCAGGAGCCCCAAGTGTCTGTGTCTCAACCACTTGAAAGAGGTTTTCTGGGTATTTGTGGGGATTTACCCTAGAGGCCACACAGCTTTTGGTGGTTTTGTGGACCAGGCAACATTGTCTACTGGGACCAGGTCTTCTGGGGCCATTAGGCGCTGATCTGCTTAGTGTCCTGCAGCCAGAGAGTCACAACTTTTTATAGTTAAGTCACTCATCTCTGTATCCACCCCCATCATTTGTAAAATAAAGATCAGTAATAACATCTACCACATAGGTTTGTTCTGAGCATTAAATGAGATTAACACATGGAAAGCACTATGACACATAGTCAATAATTAATGTTACTCAATAGTAACAATGATCACTAATAAGGCGAGAATGCTGAATATTCAAATAAGTCTTTCTCAGTAACAAAAATACTTTTAAATCCAGTATTTCAATCATGAAGCAATTGGGATGTTTTGCTTTCTTAACTGATCTGGAATGGGAAGTCAGAATCTGCTCCTAGGCTATTTGCCTGGGTGTGGGGTGGGGTAGCAGCTTCGAGTAAGGCCTTGGTGTCACCCTCATAAGTTGATAGTCTGTCAGCCTTCCTTGGATATGGCTCTCAAACTTCAGTATCAGAATTACAAATAACTTGATAAAAAGAAGACTGCTGGATTCCAGCTAGAGGTAGATGCTGTCTATGGGACCACGACAGTGGTTGTAACAAGTCCCCAGAGCAACCCTGATGGAAGTGGTCTGTGAATCACTAGCTGACAGGCATCAGCATCAAAAGGGAGAATCCCAACCAGGAGCTAAGCTTTACTTCTCCCTAATTTTCCCTCTTCCTCCTTCCTTTCTCGATCCCCTCACTCTTTCCTCTTCCACTTGTTGCCCTTCATTTAGGAACTTCTTGTAATGATCTGTTCAACAAGCTGACTTCAAAATAATTGTCTACAAATTCTAGAAACAGTTTGGCAGTTAGCAAAAAAAAAAAAAAAAAGGACTCAACTAGCTACCATCTGTATCTGACAGAACAGAATTGAGAATTATTTTATCCCAGTTCAACATGCAGTGAACATTTATGACACACTTGCTCTGTGCCTGACATTGTTCTAGTTTTATTTATTTGTAGCAGTAATAAGTCAGACAAGTTTCCAGTGGTGCACTGGCTTGTGAAAGTGAACGGGTACATTTTCAGAAAATTTTGCAAGCTGGTTGTAGTCACATTGTACCTTGAAATTACCCTTGGTGGTAATTGTAGAATTAGCAAATGGTAGCAGCGGGACTTTTTTGGGGAAAGCCAACTGTTTAAACATTTGCCAGCACCGCCCCCCTCCCCCGCACCCCACCCGTCCCCCCACCCCTGCCACCAAGATTCTTGCTCTCAAGAGGCTTTCTTTCAAGTTGGGAATTCACAAATATGAAATAATTACAATGATTCCAGGTTATGTAAATGCTTTGGAGGTAATATGATCAAGAGGTGACAGGCAAAACCTCTCTGAGAAGGTGACAATGGAGTTGAAACCTGAAATATGAGAAGTTGACAACTTACAAAGAAAAATAGCATTTCAAGTAGGATGCCTGGTGGCGTAAGGGCCTGGAGATGGGGCAGAGACTGGGGTGTTCCCGGAACAGAAAATAGCTGTGTGAGTTAACTGTGGAGAGATGTGCATGGTGAGAAAGTGCCTCACAGGCATATTGAGAAGTTGGGATTTTTTTCTGAGGAGCAGTGGGAAATAATTGAAGGGTTTTAAGCAGGTAAGTGACATGATGAGTTTTGTGTTAGGTTGAGTTGATTTTTGTGTATGATTTAAGATAGTGTTCCAGGGGTGCCTGCTTGGGGTCCTGTCTCTCACTCTTTCTCTGTCCCTCCCCTGATCACCCATGTGCTCTCTCTCTCTAAATAAATAAATAAACATTAAAGATATTGGTTTAGGTATCAGGATAACGCTGGCCTTATAAAATGAGTTTGGAAGTGTTCCCTCTTCTTTGTTGTGAAGGAATTTGAGAAGGCTGAGGGAGGATATAAAGCTGGCACCTGCTGGCCTCCATCTTTGGAGTGTAATTCCGTAAATTCCTAGTTGTGTGTTCAAGTAGATGCTTGCCTATCAGGGTGATGCTTTAAGAGAAGCAAATAGTCCTCTTTCACAAAAAGACTGGATGTGTTTCATTGTGCTGCCTCTGTACAGTGGGGGTGTGGGAGGGTGACATTGGTGGGGGAGGGATAGAGGGTATGGGTGGGAGGAGGGGCCAGGTAACCAGGTGATTTCATGCGAATCCTTTAAGAATTGTTCTTCAGTTCGCTGTGACTGTGTGGATCTCATGGACACAAGGTCATGCATTGGCTTTCAAAGCTAGATGTTGTGGGGGTTCGTCTCTCAGGCACAGGTCTTAAAAGTAGGGGTACCACATGTGGGATTCAAACCCTTAGCTCCTTAGGGAGAAGCTTGGAGTTCTCAGTTCCCTCCTGATTGTGGTGGCTGCATCAAGAGTGGGAGTTATGGTAAGATTGTGTCTGAGCCTCTCCCAACTGTTTTGATGAGGATTTAGTTTTTGCATTTCTTTCAGAGGAAATGGTTTCATATTTAGCTGTAGATCTGGTCTGTTCACAAAGGAGGAGAGTTTAGGATCCTCCTATGTCGCCATCTTGAATGGGAACTTTTTAGGTTGATAACATACTTTTTATAGTCTGCTTTTTGCATGAAACAGTATGTTGCAGACATTTTTTCACATGAATAAAAGTCAAGCCCTCTGTTGCTGAAAAATAGACCCTTGTATGTATATTCCAAAAGTAACTTTCCAGTTACTAGTTCTGTATTGTTAAAGGTCTAGACTATTGGATATTTTTCTACTGTAAGTAATGTAATGAGCATCCTTGTGCTTGCATTTTTGCCTAACTTTGGGATTATGTCTTTAGGATAAATTCCTAGGAATTGGATTGATAAGTAGGTCAAGGGGTCTGTTCATTTTCCATTTTGACACATTGTGCCACAGCTCTCCTTTGGAAGGTTGTACTGGTGAGTAAGGTCCTGCTGCTTCACAGATTCGCCAGCTGGTTTTGTCAGTCTTTGTCATATTTGCTAATCCACTGGCAATGAAATGATTTCTCTTCGTTATTATAATTAGTATTTGTTTGATGAGTAATGAAACTGAATGCTCTTTGCACATTTTAATTAGGTTATCTTTTTTAGCTTGTCCATTTAGGGCCCTTCTCATGTTCCAAATCAGTTTTAAATCCTTGATTGGTGAGAGTCCTTCATATGTATGAAAGATTTCAACCATTTTCCTGACATATTGTAAATATTCCTCCCAATTTTCCATGTTTTTCATTCTTATTTGTTCTCCTTGCTTTGTACAGAAACTAAGTTCATAGACACGTTTATCAACATTTTCTTCACAACTTCTGCGTTCTGTGATTAGGGTTATGACAATACACATCTCTTTGCCAGTGCTCTGTGGCCTTCTTGTTTTGGGGGAGAGGATTTATAAGCATTTTATTGAAGTACAACATACATATAAAAGCGTTCAAATCATAGGCATACAATTTAATCTTTATGAAGTGAAAGCATTTCTGATTCTGACCCAGAAATCCCTGACCTCTCCTCTCCCCAGCCATGGGATATGGTAGTAGGAAGCCGAATGTAGGCAACAGCTTTATGCTTTCCTAACTGGCAGGCCACTGGTCCCTATACACTTGATTTAATAACCTATTTTTACTTTTGGATTAGAAATGTCTATTTGCTCACATTTCCACAATTACTTGGTCTATTTCTAGCCTAACTATTTTAGTCCATTGATCTGTCTGGTTTCATCACTGTCATATTCTCATTAGTTGAATGATATTTATAGTACATTTTCAAAACTGGCTGCCTAAGCCCCACCTCGTTGTTCTTTTTTCCCAGATAAGCCTCAGAATCATTTAGTTACAATGTGCATCCTTGCCTGTCCAAATTCTATTAAGATTTTAATGATTAATTCATTAAATGTATCCATTAATTTAGGAGAAATGGACTTTTTTTCCTCTTAGTATTATCTTCCTAAGAGCAGAGTTTGTCTCCATTTGTTTCATGTTTGTTCTATACTCCTTGCTGATATGTTACTATTTTCTTCAAAGAGCTCCTGAAGATCTTGTTAACTTTATTCTTAGGCATTTTAAGGCTTTTTATTGTTATTATGAATAGATTATTTGCTTTCATTATAAATTCTAGTCTTGCATTCTAAGTTGTTTGTATTTGGAAAGGCTGTTGGTTTGAAAACAGCTAGCTCATTGAATGCATTCGGGATGGTTTTTCATTTGAGCCTCTTGAGTTTTTCAAGTTTATAATCCCATCTGTATCGTGATTCTAGTCTATCCCTCCAGGTGGAAGCCTTCCAGTCAACATTTATTTATTAAAAACTTTAAAAAAATGCTTATAATTGAGAGACAGAGCGGAAGCTGGGGAGGGTCAGATAGAGAGAGGGAGACTAAATCAGAAGCAGACTCCAGGCTCTGAATTGTCAGCAGGGCCTGACATGGGACTAAACTCAACAAGCTGTGAGATCCTGACCTGAGCAGTAGTTGGACACTTAACCAACTGAGCCACCCAGATGCCCCTCTAGTCAACATTTTAATGTGCTTACAAACAGTAAACTCACCCCCATTGACTTTCTTTCCAGCCTCACTGCTTGAAGAGGTTCCTTCCTCTCCCTGTCCTCACTTCCTTCCCCCACTCACTCCCCTGCCTCCCATACCTACTGCAGCCATCCCTACTCCACCAAAAATGATTCTTGTTGCTGTCTCTGATGACAACCATTCAGTTGTCATTTAGAGTTGAACTCTAAATTCAAACCTTGTTTTAATCTCGCATCACACTTCTCCCTCCGATGGCCACGTCCTCACTTTCTGTCATCTTCCCTTGGCATCCATCACCTGCTACACTTGGGGTTTTCTCCTGCATCTCCAGCTGTTCCTCCTCAGTCTCCTTGTGGTTGATCTTCTTCTTTTGTTGAGGATTGTGCTCAATTTTCTACCCTCATCTTTTTAGATCTTAGTTTCCATGTAGGTGATTTCACCCATTTTTATGATTTTAGTTACTAATCATTTGCTCATAACTCCTAACTTTGTATTTCTGGACTAGGTCTTCTGAACTCCAGATTCATGTATGTCATTGCCTCCTGGGCATTTCCACTCGAATGTCTCAAAATCATAAATTCAGCGTGTTCAAAATCACACTCAGGATATCTTTTCCAAACCCACTCCTCTTCCACAGTCTCCGTCAGTGAATGGTGTCACTATCCAACCTGTAGTTGTTCACTCCCTTCATCCTCCTCATCCTATTCAATCCCCAACCATGTGGATTTAGCCTCCTAGTAGATCCTGTATAATTCACCTCCCCTCCTTTGTCACCACCTGCACCACTCTGGTTCAAACTACCCTCACACCTCACTGGGCTGCCACATCTGGACTATTCTCCTGCAAGCTCTTACTCTCCTTCAATTTCCTCTCCTCCCTGTATCCATGTTGATCTGTGTTGTTTTATTTATAAACCTTTATTGTCTTACCCTTGCCCTTCCTCCTAGATGAAGACCCAGATCCTCAACTTGGTTTACAGGGCTCCACCAGTGAGGCTCCCAACCTTGTGCTCTTACCCATTTACCTAGCTATAAGCAATCTAGGTTTCATAGTTGATTACCACAGTTACCTCATTTTGGGATTCTCTCACTTGCTGCTCCCATGGACTGGAAAACCTCTCCCTTTCCACTCTTTCTCCACCTCAGTTTGCTATGATTAATTCTCTGCTCAGAAAAGCCCTCTCTGATGCCTTAAACTAAGTCTGGTCTCTGCTGTGAGCTTTTGAAATTTTCCTTCATATTAATTACTAGATTATAATTGCTAATTTGTTTTGCCAGGCTATGCAAAATGTCTCTTCCAATACTTTAAGCCTTTGAGGACAATATGGGCATGTTTTACTAAAACTTTTGTATTTCTGTCTTCTCCAGTGCCTGGCATGTAGTGGGCATCAAAACATTTTTTGAATGTTTTATGTATAGAAAATATTATTTAAGTAATCTCCAATACCCAGTGTGGGGCTTGAACTCATGACCCCAAGATCAAGAGTCACATGTTCCTTTGAGCCAGCCAGGTGCTCCTGAATTTATTTTTTATATTGATTTTGTATCCAACTATTTTACTGAAATAGCTTGAGTCCTTGGAAAAGCTGATGCTAACAGAATTGCACGTGCAAGAGATTTGTTGGGAAACACCTGGCAGAGTAAATGAAAGAGGGAAGAGTGGATGGGAGAACCTGCACACTGTGGTGCAGGGGACAGCGGCGAGGGTCCGCGTAGGCACTGTTTTATTAGTGAACCACTAGGTTTTATCTACTGGTGTTTATTTACAATTTTTGAATCAATACTCATATTTATGAGGGCAGTTGGAGGTTTGTGTGTATCTATTTTATTTTTGTTAGGTTTTACAGTCATTGTCCTCCTGGCTTCATAAAAAAAAGTTGGAAGCTTTTCTTTCTCTGGACTCTTCATTGGAAATTCAAAATAATCTCCTATGAAAATGAATCCTTGCACTTTTGAGGAGGTCCTTCTTTGGCCACTATATTTTTCTGGTGTTTTTGTTTTTCTTGGTTTTATATCTTTTCTAGAATAAATGTCAGGAAACATTTTTATTGAATATTCATTCAAATTTATTAGCAAAGAACTTTGGGGAATATTCTCTATGGTTCCTTTCGTTTCCTCTTTTACATTCTTAATCTGAAGCATTTATATGTTATAAATTTGTAATTTATCAAGTCCATTTGTTTCTGATTTGCAATTTATTCATTTAGGCTTTTGTTTTTATTTTTTTTATACTAGTTTCTTAGGCACTTCTTGAGTTGGAAGTATAGTTCATTGTTTTTCTTTTTGGTTAAGAAAGCTTATAATCCTTTTAAGATATTTCTCTCAATATAAAAAGATGCTTGCTATCAAATTCCAAGTACAGAAGTATATAATTGAGAAAGGGAAAATTCTCTTATCACCAAAACCAATCTTAATAGTTTGGGGTATATTCTTCCAGATGCTTTTCTATGCATATATTTGTGTGTGTGTCTATATTATCCATAGATGCATGTACTTCCATAAATATGTGCATTATCTACATCTATCTATGTCCATGTTAGAGTCACTGGTGGAACTCTCTCCACCCCCATATTTGAGTTGGGTATCAAGTCTGATGATGCATATACATAACACAAGGGTATAAAAGGGTGTTTTACTTAATTACATAGTTTGGGGCCCTGGAGAACAGAATAGCCCTCTCAAGTAGATCTTAAATGGCTCGAGAGGACAAGGCAAGGAGACTGGCTGAGGTTTTTACTGTGGCTGGGGGTGAGGGCTCCCATACTTGGGCAGGAGCTTGTGCGGTATGAAATTCTTGCTAGTACCTAGGCTTTGTCAGTTTTTCAGAAGTTGGGGCAGAAGAATTGGAGGGAGGGGTGAGGCTTAAGGGATGTCATCACTTATCAAATGTCTGACTTGTCTTTACATTGTATATGTACATCTGTGTGAGTAGATAGGTAGCTAGGCTCGTATATAAACACATATATATAACATATATAAACACGTATATAAACACAAACTCTCCACATAGCAAAATTTTTATGTAGTCAACTTACCAAGTATTTTCACTTCCAGAGTTAATGTTTTTTGTGTCCTGCTTATTGGCCTTCATCATTCATGCATCCATTATTTCTAAAAATATTTTGGATACACTACAAGTTTAAAGGCTTTCAGTGTTTTCATCTAAAACATTAAATTCTTTGATCCTTTCACAATTTATGCTCAAGGTCTGAGGTAAGAATTCAGCTTTAAAAAGCAACAAAACACTGCCTCGCTGGTTGTTCTCAGGCCACTAATCATCCTTTTGGCTGGCTATTCTCGGCTGATATGCCAAGACGCCATTGTTGGAAACCCCACTTCCACACCGGGTTCTATTTTGGCACCAGTATCACACTGCTCATGATTAGAACGTCATTGCCACTTAGGCCAATAACTTCCCTCAGACTCTCTCACTTGTATTTGTTCTTGGAAATTTCCTGATTTTTCTTACATGTTAATTCTTTCAAATAAACCTTAGAGTCAGATTTTTTCCCCTAAGTTGACTAAAAAAATCCTACTGGGATTTGGATTGAAAATCCATTAGATTTACAGATTACTTTTAAAAGTATACTTCCACAGTTTTACTAGATTTACTCAATTTTATATAATCTGTAAATTTTCTTCATATACACCTTGCACATTTCTTATTTACTCCTAAGTATTTTATTTTTGTCCATTACACATTTAATATTCTGTGTTGTTTTTGAGATTTGACCCATGGATTTAGAAGTGGAGATTTTGCTGTTATTTTTCTGTTATTTCTAGTTTGATACCCGTTTAGTCAGAACATTTTCTAGGATTTTAAATCTTTTAGGTTCACTTTATGCCCCAGAACATGGTCTATGCTGGTGAATGTTCCAGGGGCAGTAGAAAAGAATGTGTATTCTGCTGCTGTTGGGTAAGCTGTCCTGTAAATGTCAATTAGACCCTGTTGGTTGATGGGGTCATAAAGGTCTTCTATATCCCCCTTTTTCTGTCTACTAGTTCTACCAATAGTTGGGAGAGGGCAGTCTTGAAGTTTCCAACTCTATGTGGATCTATCTAGATCTACTTTCAGTTTTTACTCAATATATTTTTGAATTTTTTTTGGTATACAAACTTTTAGAATTGCTGTATCTTTTTTAATTTTTTAAAATGTTTTATTTCTAGAAGAGAGAGAGAGACAGCGTGAGCAGGGGAGGGTCAGAGAGAGAGGGAGTCACAGACTGAAGCAGGCTCCAGGCTCTGAGCCGGCAGTCAGCACAGAGCCCGATGCGGGGCTCAAACCCACGAACCGCGAGATCATGATCTAAGCGAAAGTCAGACGCCTAACCGACTAAGCCACCCAGGCGCCCCGAATTGCTGTATCTTATTGACTAGACCTTTTTTTAACTGCGTAATGTCCCTCTTTGTGTCCTTGGTCTAGACTGGATTTTAGAAGTAGAGATGAACACATCTTTCTTTTTGATGGAGTACATCAAAGAGGGGCCTGGAAATCCACACTGTAACACAGTTCTCAGATGATTTTTATAATCAGGCATTAGGGTTCTTGGTTACAAACAAGAGACATTGAATTTAGGCAGAAAAGAAGTTATTGGGAGACTATCCAGTCACACCTACTAGATGGCTAGAACCCTGCTAGGAAGCCCAGCCTGGTATATCTGTAGGGAAGCCAAAACAAAACAAACCAATCTCCAAGATGCAGTTGCCTCTGATCCTGGCTAGGAGAGCAGTTAGGTTTTGCACCTTCAGGCAGCCCTGGGTTAATGGATGTAGGAGATGGCAGTGTCTGAACTAGCTACTAACACAGCATGATCTTGGCCAAAGGCTGTATATAAATTAGTAGAAATCCATTCTGAATGTGGAAAACTGAACACCAAAGTTTTCATTGTCACACGTGAAGCGTCATGAACATACATAAGACCTGTTATCTTTCCAGAGACCACTAGATTACATTTCCAAAACCTTTCTCCCTAATTCATCCTGTCAGAACCGAAGGGGACAAGTGGACGTTTGGCAGAGGGAGTACTGCATACACTGAACTAGAGGTTGAGCAAACTAAACTGGTATGATGAGAGTGTGGGGAAACCGGATCTCTCTACCTTCCCTAGGTACTGGTTTGCTCTGGAGATGCCTGAGGAGTGGGTGCAGAGAGGTCTGACCTGGCCAGTACATACTAATGTCAGTCTCTGCTCACAGAATCACACAAAATGCCTGCAGCAGCTGGGCCCAAATAAATAACTCACCAGAGGTGTCAGGAAGGCACACATTATAGAATGGCTGCAAATGACATTCATTCATGTCTGTGGAGAGATGATTTCCCCTTTGACATAAAAAATCAGCTGAGAAGACACTAGGCCACAATAAATGGAGTCATTCCTTGTGACCTGCAGGTTCTTATGAGCGCATCCTTTCTGGGAGCCCTGTGTCTTTTCTCATCAGTCTGTGTTGTATGTGCCATTTCTGCATTGACTCTCCCTATTGAGACCAAAGGACGGGCCCTACAGGTAAGTGGTGCAGAAATCTCTTGACCAAAGGAAATGAACTTGGAGCATGGAAATTCTTCTTTGAAGTAGACATGACATCCAAGTGTGTACTAACACAATGGTGTGGAGTAAAAAAAACCCTGGGT
The DNA here is from genome assembly GCF_003009895.1 of Hyaena hyaena. Classification (NCBI taxonomy): domain Eukaryota; kingdom Metazoa; phylum Chordata; class Mammalia; order Carnivora; family Hyaenidae; genus Hyaena; species Hyaena hyaena. Next base: position 895,385 of record NW_024080713.1, on the reverse strand, counting down.
ATCCAGCTGGCTTGCATGTAACTTCGAGCAGCGCTGAAGCTAAAGTAACCAATTATTCATTTCAAACCTTTGCGAAACTCTTCAAAGAGGATACTATGGTGGTATTTTCCCTGAATAATGTATTATACTACAATAAAAACTCTAAAACTACCATTGCCATTACCAGGTACACAAAGTTATATACTAGGGTCTTAATTTATTACAAGCTTATTAAGAAATCCTCTATTACTAGTTTCTAGTGTCTGACAACCGAGGATGAATGGAGAAGGCTTTCTTTTTATTAAATGTATTGATCTACTAAATCGCTTCTTATTCCAGCAAATTAAATGAAGACCTGCAAGCCAATGTCTACCAGAGAAGAAAAATGCATTTTGTCTTTACAAAGAGCTGTGGCACATTTTTAAAAACTTGGTTTAATTTCTGTATGCTATTTGGTAATTAAGAAACTGATTATGTATTTTTGAAAAATAAGGCACATGAGAATGAGGTGGGTTAATTTTGTATTCCCGTCTATAGAACTTTTATAAAAATATACTTCAAAGATTGGAAAGGTGGGTCTATGGGAGGTGGGCAGGGGGAAGGTAGCTTTTCTTCTTTGACATGAAGTCTGTTAAAGTTTCTCAGAGAAAACACATATGTATTTGATATTCTCCCATGCGGCTTGTAGCAAAAGTTGGACTGAAATTGTGTAGCCAAGGCATGAACTTGGGGCTGTATCATTAAGCCTTTCAAAACAAAGTCACCAAATTCACAAGAAAAATGAGCGTTTAAATTGTGGCCTCTACATTGATGAAAACTGCTTATTTATAAAATATGTTCAAATGAGTCATATATAATTAGGAAGAAGCCAGGAATAAACTAATTTTTCTCATTCTGTTTGTATTCTAACTTCATCACTTTATGGGAGTCGATTCCCATGAGATTAAAAAAATGAAAGAGTGCAGCAAACCCTGACATCATGTGACTCATTGCCCTCTATTGAGCAACTGCTTACATGCAGGACATCATACCTGTGCTTATCACTTCAGCAGGTTAGGTATGGTGTGGAAAGAAAACACCAAAGGTTTTTATATTTAGATTCTTTGACTGCTATTCAGGCTTACTGTGGGCAGCTCTAAAACTCAGGACCCTGTAGCTTGACTCACCTACCCTTCCAAACCCCTTTGCAGTGGAAAAAGAACTCACTACAACCACATTCAAGTATCACTGTATTAGCAAGCTGTGTGTATGAGAGTGTTTGTTTATACCCCTGCTTCCATAGGGGTGCAAATCACCCCTATTTGAACAAGAGGCATAAATAGCTTCAAGTCAGGAAACTTTTTCTGTCAAGGGCTAGACAGTATTTAAGACTCTGTGAGCTAAACATGGTCTCCGTCACACACCGCCAGCACCTCACTAGCCTTAAAAAATGCAAAGGGACGCCTGGGTGGCTCAGTTGGGTAAGCGTCCAACTCAATTTCAGCTCAGGTCACGATCTCACAGTTCGTGAGTTCGAGCCCTGCATTGGGCTCTGTGCTGACTTGTGTGGAGCCTGCTTGGGATTCTCTCTCTGCCTCCTCCCGTTAGCGCTCTCTCTCTCAAAAATAAATAAAAAACATCAATTTTTTTTAAAAAATGCAGAAAATATTTGTAGCTCTCAGACTATTGAAAAGAGGGCCATAGGTTAAATTTTGCTAATGGGCCGTAGTTGAAATACATTTTTAGGCCCAAGATGAAGCAGCTCCTGCCCAGGGCGCTTTATCTGCAAACTGAAATAACTTTCATGTCCCTGTCAATGTTCCACCAGGCCAGAAATCGTGTGTTAAGCCAGCTGGCTGCCAAGCCAACTCCAGCCTCTTCCTTCCTTCCTTATTTTTCAATCCTATCAAAGTTTCTTGCCTTCTGGCCCAGGTTGCAGGTCTCTGGACTCTTGGGAGTGGACATTGCCTGCTTCATCAAGTGTCAAATAAGGTCTGTTTGGATCACCTATATTGTCGTCTTTAATCATTTTGAACTGGGTTTGGCAGCAAGGATAATCTGAAGCCGACTGCTAACGGCCTGTGGGACAGTGAGATGCAGAGGCAGGAAGCCTGCTCAACCCTTTGAGTTCACTGTTGCTCTAGTCAAAACCAAAGGCCGTTGAGTGAGTCACTCCAGGCTTTGTGTGCAACTCTTTGATCTAAAACAACTATGGGTTTAAAAATATATATTTCTATATAATCATAAATATAAATATGTATATATTAAAATATAGTTCCCAGAAAGGGCCCAGACAATTACAGTGGGAATCTGCAAAGGGCAGCAGCAGTGAGGGAACTCCTAAAACTTGGAGGTATCATCCATTGCATGAAGTTCTGGGAGATGTGGGGCAATAAGACATTTGAACTCTTCTAACCAGTGGCACAATCGAAATAGGCACAGGTTGGACTATTAAAAGCCATTGCTAATCAGAATCTTGGAAGCCAAAGGTGCAGAGTTGGTAGGTGTGGGCTGAGCACTCCAATCTAACATCTTTTAAGTGGCAAGTGTGGCAAGGATATGTGGGTCACAGAACAAACACTAGGTCACACTTAGCAACCTCAAAAAAAAAAAAAAAGAAAACAAAACAACCCTCCCCTCCCCCACCAACCTACAAGGTATCTAGGAAACCACAAAATCCCATTCCTCTGGTACATCTCTCTTAGGTATCAATTCAGCTCTGAGAGACCCAAGGCTTAAAGGAATAAGATGTTCAGGTTTCAAAGAACTGAGTGCTTTACCCTCCAGCACACCTTGTCTAAGAAGTGTGGTCCTGGAAGCCGCATCTACTGACTAGAAGTGCCCTTGAAAGTAAGGGTTCCCAAATCAACAACCAGGAAGGGATACCTATTTTAATTGGTACGTAGGAGTCTCCGAAATTCCAAAATACCTTCACTGAGTCAGTGCAAATGGCTAATGAGAAGTTGAAGAGACATAAGAGTTACGTAAGACTCTGAGACCATGGGACATCTACCCCCTCTTATCTTCCTTTACCTGAGTACTCAGTGTACTGAATACCTGAGTTGCCTGTTATACTCTGAAGAGACCACTGGGCCATGAACAAAGGTCCTGAGGTTGGTGGCCTTCAAACTGCAACAGTTCCAAGGCCAGAAACCTAAGACCACAGCTGGGCCTCCCCTGTTGCACCCATCCGAGGGGGTCCATCAAAACAGGGGCGCCTGGGTGGCTCAGTCGATTAAGCGTCCAACTTCAGGTCATGATCTCACGGTTCATGGGTTCGAGCCCCACATTGGGCTCTGTGCTGACAGCCAGCTCAGAGACTGGAGCCCATTTCAGATCCTGTATCTCCCTCTCTCTCTGACCCTCCCCTGTTCATGCTGTCTCTCTCAGAAATAAATAAAAAACATTAAAAAACAACAACACAGGACCACAAATTGGTGCAATCAACTGTGACACTGGAAAGAAGATTGTCCTTGAAGGTTTTATCAAATCTGAATGCCTCCTTAGCCCCTCAAAGGAGGGACCTCTGCCCCACCCCAGGCTAGAGTTGATGGAAATCTGGGGAATTCTCTTGGAAACTGCTATCAGTTATTCCCTTAAACAGCCAAGGGGAAGCTAAAATTAATGGAAACACTTACCAAGTGTGATCCTTGGAAAATTGGCTGAAGCTGGTGAAGAGTGAATCTTTCAAGGTGTTCACTATTGCCAGGAAGATTTACCATTTGTGCTCACTGAAACTTGACAAAGTAGTTGAAAGAACCTTTTAAAATGGAACTCCATGGTACTGATGAAGGAGCATAATGCAGGCTGAAAGCAAAGTACAAGCTAGCCCTCTCCACGGCACCCCCCTCCCACCCCACCCCCCCGCCCGCGGGATATATATGATATTCCTTGGACACTCCTGGCTACCGAAAAACAGGAAGGGACAAAATAACCAAATGGTTAAATTGATAGAGGAGTCTCCAGTTTACAAGGAAAAGGCAATGCTAGGAACTCTCTACTGTTAATGTTAATGCCTTGCTAGAGGAAAAAACAACCTTAGCTTAATGATAGCTAGGCCTCCAGCAATCTGTGAGTCTTGAGCATATGAATGTCTTTTTGGAGACTTCACTTTTGAGTTTACCTCCCCCAAGCCCATAATATATAACCAGTCATTGTACACGCCAGTGCAGCTCTTTCTGCCCATGGGTCCTGTCCCTGAGCCTTAATAAAATCACCTTTTTGCACCAAAGATGTCTTCAAGAATTCTTTCTTGGTTGTCAGCACCAAACTCCACCATCAGTCAGAAGTTGGCCAAATATTGGGGCACCTGGGTGGGTTAGTAAGTTAAGCATTGTACTCTTGATTTTGGCTCAGGTCATGATCTTGTCTGTGAGACAGAGCCCCAAAGACAAGTATCTCTAAATCGAGAACACAGGAATCTTTTGATTTCTCTTAGTTAGAGATCATCTTCCAGATATAAAAAAAAGCAAACTTAAAGTAGTTGGATAGGTGGGTCAGCCCCTTAATAACACTCAGGGTGCAACCTGAGGGATTATAAACAACTATCTTTGTCTTACAAATTGAGACTTCAGAAGAACACGAAAGGCCACCCCCCCCTTTTTTTTTTTTTTTTTTTTACCAATTCCCAAACCTCCTTTATTCATCTCAAAAACTTGAGTTAGAAAAATTCTGGTCTTAGGGTAGGTGCCTGGGTGGCTCAGTTGGTTAAACATCGACTGTGGCTCACTCAGGTCATGATCTCACCATTCATGGGTTTGAGCCCTGTGTTGGGCTCTGTGCTAACAGTTCAGAGCCTGGAGCCTGCTTCGGCTTCTGTGACTCCCTCTCTCCCTGCCCCTCCCCTGCTTTCTCTTAAAAATAAGCATTAAAAACGGTTTTAAAAAAATTGTTTCCAAGGGCACCTGTGTGGCTCAGTTAAGCATCCGACATCAGCTCAGGTCATGATTTCACAGTTTGTGGGTTCAAGCCCCACATCAGGCTCTGTGCTGACAGCTCAGAGCCTGGAGCCTGCTTCAGATTCTGTGTGTGTGTCTCTCTCTCTCTGCCCCTCCCCCGCTTATTCTGTCTCTCAAAAATAAACATTAAAAATTTTTTAAAAAATTGTTTCCAAAATTTTTTGTAACAAGAAACTTTAAAGTTATACTAAGGTAAAGTAAATGGTGGATATTCACGGAATATCTAGATCATTTACAAGTAGGAGAAAATAGTGTGACATTAACCACTGAACATGGGTTTATCCATTCATGGCTTCCTTTTACAGAGGAAATAAAAATATTTGGGTCTATTAGTAAACATGTTTTGTGCCACACTGAAAAATTTCCTGTGAAGAATATACTTCTAGAAATTATAGGATGTATCTACACATTTGACAATCCACAAAGTGCTAGCATAAGAGTCCACAAGTGTTTACTGTTAAAGAATTAATGATTCTGAGGGGGTTAATAATTCTAAATAACATATGTGAATAAAGGAAACATCTCTGCATAAGAGTAGGATTATTTAGGGTAAGAAAAGGCATCAGATATGACGATGTATTTTTATTAAAGTTTATGAAGAATAATTTGTTCAAAGGGAAACAATCGATAATACCAGAATGAGAGAAAAAAAGGGCAAAATCTGATGAACATGTGTAGTTAAAACTAAGATTGGAATGGATCTGTTTCTTTGAAAAATGAGTTTTAATATAAAAAATACACTGGTACAAAATTAGAATTTGGTTTTCTGTTAAAAGGACAGTTTTCTTAGATTGTTGGTCTGCTCTTAATAAGATACTGTAAATAAAAATTTTTGCTTTTTAGGTATGCGGTAGAGTCTCCTCCCTAAAGAAAAAGACCTCAAGATAAGGGAAGGCAACCTGGTTAGTATGCGTACATGACTTCCCTCATGATCCTGTTACATGAGACCACCAATCACACTGTATGCCTATACGTTACCCACACATGGGAGACCAAGAGGTAGAAAATGTGTAAAAGTCTATGCCACATGGCATTCCGGGCTCAGTTTTTTTTTTTTTTTTTGGGGGGGGGGGTATGAACCTGACTGAACATGTGCCGGCACACAGTGGCTTCCTGGAGAGAAAAGCCTCAGTGTCACAACTCTGTGTGAGAAACCTGCTGCGGTGGATTACCTACCAGAATTTCTATCTTACCAAAATAACTTACTGTGCTTCATGCTGCCTTTAGCAGGTCTTTAATTATTTAACCCAGTTTTCTCAATATTAAAAGAGTTAAGGTTTTAAATTTTTTTTACTTTAGAGAGAGTTCACATGCACATGTGAGTGGGGGAGGGGCAGAGGGAGAGAGAATCTCAAGCATGGAGCTGGATCCCACAACCCTGGAATCACCCTACGTGAGCTGGATGCTCAACCAACTGAGCCACACAGGAGCCCCTAAAAGAGCTAAAGGTTTTAAAAAAGAACTATGTAAATTTCTCTATTTGTCTTAGAAGTCACTTCAGTTAGTGGTTATCTTTGACAAAATTCCCTCAAATTCTAAGCAAAATCTTTTTGACCTTGAACTGATACTTTCTAAAGAAAAATGTTAAATGATAAAGGAAACACTGTCAGTGATGTTTAACCTTCTTAGGCTCTATCTATAGGAGTATATGTTATCAATGTAAATGTTCCAGGAATTACATTAAATCCTAAAAATGATATGTACTGGTATGTTATTAGTCACAATTCCAGTTATTATCTTAATATGTTCTAACACAGAAATAGCATTTGCTGATCAATTCCATTACACTGAATAACCATTACATCTTTAACCCTGGGCATTTTCAAGTCTTCCATCATTAACATAGTGTTATGGTTTCACTCTGGTATTTTTGCAAATGTCAGATTCACAGAAAGGGCCCTACCAAGTACTCTTGACCACGGATACTGCCACCAAATTTTAAGGTGTTAAACCTTGGGTACATATTTCACAACTAAGGAAACCATCTGGCATCTGGTCCTATGTAAACACAAATTGACTAGGAAGAGAAGCAGACATTGAGATCAAGTGTTTCCTCCCATGGCACCACATCAAGAACGATTACTCCTTCCCCTCTCCATCATTTTCCTAATTGTTAGACCATGAAGGTCTTTATGATTCTTTCGTCCACTTTACGCTTTGCCCTGGCTTGCAAAGAAGATACTATTACACACATATCTCAGGTCATCACAAAGAATGGTAATCAAACCTCCTACAACCTCAACTAGTAGGTCTCCTATGATGCAGGAAATTCTGTAATTTTTTTATACTTGTCACAAACTTCTCCTGATTTCCAATGCCTCAGTTTCTCTAAAAAAAGTGCACTGGATAAACACTTCTGGGGAAGTAGACAATTACATGAACTACACAAGTAGACCACTGGCTTAAAGAAATATCCCTCTTATTGAGAATTTTTTAGTACTTTTTAAAAGACATTAATTTTGAGAGAGAGTGCGTGTGCAAGCAGGGATGTGGCAGACAGAAGAGACAGAATCCCAAGCGAGCTGTGCGCCGTCAGCAGAGAGCCCCATGTGGGCCTCAATCATGACATGAACAGAAAGCATTTTTTTATTTCTATTTGGTGTGGGACACAGTGATGAGGGATAGAAGCAGACAAATGTTTACCTTTAGTGTGGAAGACTGACCGATAGCCTGCTGCATAGTTCTGATAAGGATCAAATATGTACTGGCTACTACCTTCTTAAAGGGTCTTATGTCTGCCTGCACAACTCACCAATAGTTAACACTGAGCTGGATGATAAGCACCAGAGAAATCTTGTGAAAGTGGTTTTACAAGTAGAAAATCAGAGACATTTATGATGTAATACTCCCTGCATGTGCCCTTCCCTTGAGCACGAAGCAAATAACTCCAGCTTCATACAGCAAAAGGGCAGCTTCTTCTGCCCATGTGTCCTGTCCCTGTGGCATAATAAAGCACCTTTCTGCACCAACGACGTCTCAAAAATTCTTTCTGGACCGTTTGCTCACTGCCCCACAGAAGCAGGAACCCTGGCCCAGGTGCATTCTCCAAACCCCAGACATTATTTTGATGCCAAGAATTAGTGTCTCCCTAATATGCTATGTTCTCTCTGTGAAGTTTTAAATGCATGTGGGCAGCCGCTGACTAGCTAGCAGATCATCTGTCCAACTTGAACGACAAAACAGAAAGGAAGAACATAACCAGCCCCAAGAATATGTGCAGGACATCTTTTCTGAATACTACACTGAGAGCTGAAGAGCCAATGGTAACCGAGTCACATTATTTTTGATCAAACTTCTTGAATAGTCAAGAGGATGATCAAAAGTGGGGTAGGGGGATTTCTGAAATAAATTTCTAGGTCCAAGATGGAGCCACTCTGCCCAGGATGCCGCATTAGCAAACGAAAACTTGAATAACGTCTGTATCCCTATAAATGTCCCACTTGTCCAGAAACACAATATACTCAGTCAGCCAATCCCCAAATGCCAAGCCAGCCCTGGACTCTGTACTTACCTTCCTTGTTCTCTTCTACCCCATTTTGCAGTTCTCTTGACCCTTGAAAATGAAGACTGCTCACTTCATAAAGTGTTTGTCTGAATCACCTAAATTGCTTTCTTTAATCATTTTTAAAGGTCTGCAGACCCACCCTGGTCTATTTATCAAGAATTTTAGGCCCAAATATTTGATGTAAAGACATCTTGGTTACACATGTAAGGTTAGCTGAACAACCCACTACCAATCACAGCTGGAAAACCTGAAGCTGATGTTAGCAGCAATTTATAACCAAAGGATACTAGTAATTCACAACCATAGTCAACAATGACAAAGCTGATGCTCAAGCACCTGCCCAAGCACTTCAGGAACTCCCAGTACCTGTGGAGGCATCAAAGCTTAAGGAACTTTACAATGTTGTCCACCAATGTCTAGTACCCAGGCTTCCTAGAAGACACTAAATTAATCAACAGCAAATATTATTACCATGATTTTAATTGAATACAAAATTGAGAAATCCTTTATAAACTCACGTGTATTGCTTACCCTCCTTACTAGTATTAGTCATTAGTAGAAGTGGTAGTCAACAGATTTCAAGTCACTTACCTGTAACAAGTTTTTTGGTTTCAAAGCTCACTAAAAGGTAAAATCAGTCATGTAACTGCAATCTCTGTACAAAGAATATTTTACTTGATGCATTGCGAAAGAGGTTGAATTTGTTTGAACTTAATGATTTTTTTTTAATTTTAAAGATTTTTTAAAAATTTTATTTTTGAGACAGACACAGAGCATGAGCGGGGGAGGGGCAGAGAGTGAGACACAGAATCTGAAACAGGCTCCAGGCTCTGAGCTACCAGCACAGAACCCGATGCGGGGCTCGAACCCACGAACCATGAGATTGTGACCTGAGCCAAAGTCGGACGCTTAATCGACTGAGCCACCTAGGTGCCCCTATTTTAAAGATTTTAAGTAATCTCAACACCCAACATGGGGCTCAAACTCACAACCTCGAGACAGAGTCTGTTGCATGCTCCACCAACTAAGCCAGCCAGGTGCCCTGAAACTAATGGTTTTACATATGTAAGAGAAATTCATTTAAGCATAGTCTCTTTAAGCATAGTCTACAACAGCAAAAAATCATTCTGTAGTATGAATGCCAAAACATTTATTTTAGACTTTCTGTACGTTGGGCTTTCTTAACATACACTGTCCTCATCAATAAATCCCTAGAATCAATTGGATAAGAGAATCAGCATTATTGTCAAAGCATAGTGCCTCACTCTTGTTGACATTCTTCCTCTTTCGTCTTAAGAACACATTGATTTTCTTTGGAAAAATGCCACTTCTCAGGTCCACACATTCCCATTCTAAGGGTGAGAAGTGCTTAACCCTGGTTGATCCTTATATTCTATCCCCTCCCCCTAAACAATAACTGGGCTTTAATCATCAGTAATGGAAAGACTCCTGACTGGATTTTCTGGCCCATTTGTCTTATGTTTAAAAGGCACTAGAGAGCATGGATAAGGAATTCACTCAAGTATCCTGATATATGGTAGGGGACATTAAAGTTGACTTTTTTCCACATCACATTTGAAAATATAGGAAAGAGAATTTTACAAAACATTTAACTTGTAATTTTTAGGTAAGGGCTTTTTTTAGGACTCAAATTGGGCCTTAATTATTCTACTTAACTCAAGAATCAGATAGAAGTCTATTCCTACCCCTATTAAAAAGTAAGTTCTATTTAATATCCAATAGTGAGTTTTAAACAGTTGTAATTTATGAGACTCAAAACTTTCTAAGGTTTACAGGTGAAATTAACATAGGTAAACTTTCAAAGTGACCTATGCAAGTCCCCACTCTGTCTTCCCTTCCTCTTCCAACAGGTTTTAGGTAAGGAGAATTTTTCATGGCATATTTGTTTTTTGTACTTTCAGGGGAGTGGGAATCAGTGATTTAAGTTACCATACCCTTCCTGTTTGTAAAATTATTTTTTGTTTATCTTATAAGGCTGGTAAAATGCATGTGTTAGATTTTTTTAAAAAAACGTTTCCCTATTATTTATGGACTAGTAGCTCATCCCTAGATGTATCAGTTTTATAGGGAAACACACAAAGGTAGTAATGAGTAGAGACTCAAACTAGGTAAAATTCTACTGAATCACAAATAGTGATTTTTCTATTAAAATTCCTTCTGGTAAAACAATCACAGTAAAAATCCATCAAAGCTAATTTTATTAAAAAATCAAAGCACCAGTTGCCCCCCTCCCCAAATTAAAAAACAAAGACCCAACGACAACAAAGACTACTGCCTCAGATGTCCTTCGCGAAAAGCCAATCTTTGTGGGGAAAGAAATCGGTGGTCTGATTGGCTAGCATTATGCTCACGCAGGAACACGAGCTACCACCATGTGAACAATGCCTTACTAAGTACACACCCAAGATGAAAGGGCAATATATGTAAAAAGATATCAACTATTAATTTACATGAGGTTATAAAATACTTTTAAAAATATGAATATGTTATTTAAAAGGTGGACCTCCGTAAGAAATTAGATGGTTGAACTCATTGTCATGTCCATAATAATACCAATCAGATCATTCAATTTCTCTCATTCATAACAGAAAATAAGCACACCTTCTATTTACATCTAAAAACATTTTGCCCACAGGTAGCAAACTTTAGGGATTCACGTTAAGTTACGGATCAGGCTTCACCAAAGGAGGGAATCCTCTTTTCATTGTCTAACTAGTCTGTCCATGGAACCCAAATTAACAAGTTAAGCACTGTCACAACATAGGAATTTGAAATGCAAATTCATAAATGGAGCGATCAGCTGGACTCACCCTTCTGATTGTGGAGTGAGTCTTCACGAAAGCATTCCTAAATTATATTGCATTTTTGTACGGTGTCAGAGTAAAACATGGGGCCTATTCTTTAGCTTGGAAAAGCAGGTCAAACTACCAAGGGAAGAGGCCATTTTCCTTTTAGCACATCCAACATCCGACCCCTCCATTCAGAAAAGACAAGTGAGGCCTGTTAATTCAAAATGACAAAAAATTGCATTGCCAGATGCTCCTGTACAAATATACTCTGTGTATCTTATAATTGCCTTATGCCAAAAAGATCAAATGCTTGACACATGGGAAAGCTCTTGATGAGCTGGACTTAGGTAAATCCTAGCTCCCGCATGGTCTGTTCATTCACAAGCCCTGGCCAAAGGTGTGGTCATATGATCACATTTAGCATCAGGGGGTCTTGCAGCTAACACAGTGGGCTCTGGTTCTAAATCCAGAGGGAAATCCATTGGAGTTCTTGATTAGAGATCATTAACACTGTAGTGTTTAAAGTTTAGGTAAAGGGTGCTTGAATCACACTGAACTTTTGGGAGACGATTCTTTAAATAAGCACAGTTATTTAGGCTCACGTTTTACCTTTACTTCTATTAGAATTTCAGGACTATTTTGCTGGGATCCACCTGGGCACAAAGGTGCTTGTTAATTTAAGGTCACAGGGCTTTAATCTTAAAGACCATTACAAAAAGGCTGTTTGGAGGGACAAACACCTAGTTTTAATGTAATTTATATTATGGATGGCTACAGGAAAGATGGTTCTTAACTGCCTTTCAATCAGCAAAAACAAAATGGTAAAGGTGAAATACTGTTTTTAAAAGATTAGTATGACTGAATAGAACAGTGAAAGTTTTGGGCACATTAGTAGAAATTCTAGCTCAGATGCTGGACTTTAAGAAATTATTTTTCTCCCTTTAAGAGCTACCTCCCTTTATGATCTTCCTCAAAATTTATCTGTATTGTTCTGCTTTGCCTCAGGAAACAAGTATGATGAACAGTCAGAAGAACAGTATTCTAAGATGCCAACAAGAAACTTATTTGCAAAACCTCCAGAGTTGCTGTGCTAAAAATGCTGGAGCGAGAAAAGAGACAATTAAAAGGTATATGCACTGTGATCAAAATTTGTTCAGCCTTTAGAGAATACATGTCAAGTGCATCTTCACAACAATAGAACTATTCGGAAACGCACATTTGGAAAAGTGATTAAGACTTTGTAAGTGACATATTATGGACAAGACCTATGTCTTGAGAAGCAAATGTAACTAAATTATTTTCTCATATTTTATCTTTAGCAATACATGGAAACCCAATGAATTAGCTACAGAATATTTTCAATTTATCCATTTTAACAAGTATTGCCTTGTGTAAAAAGCAAGTCCTCTAGGTCTAATTCATGGGAGATCATACCATCCAAAGACTAAGGTTCTTCTATATTTTTATTTTCAGCTACATTTTTATTCTGTCGGCCTCAAGAGAAAGATTTCCTCAATTAATGTTTTATAATGGTACTTTGAAAAAAATTCACGTGTAAATATTTTGTCAGATGTTAGAAGAAAAATATTGTGCCATTAGCCAGTCGATCTCAACTTAGTTTCCTTCTCTGACGCTGAACAAGTGAAAGGAATAAATGGATTATCAGTTCAACTAGTCCAGTCTGGCCCATTAGTAATATGCTTGCTCTCAGAAGATTGTTTTTTTAGTATCTCTATTAGGAGAATGAAAATGAGATTCAGAATGAAGTCAGATAAAACAATTTGAGGCTCTGACTTTTTAAAAATAGGAAATAGAACCTTTAGAAAAAAAAAACAACACATTTTCCTTATAGTTCCCTCCAACTGCCCACTCCCAAATTCCACAACACATTTTTATTCCAAATTATAAACATGAAAACCACCAAACTAGTCCCTTTCAGCGGAACTTATATTTAATGCTCAACAGGGTAAATGTTGAAGAATCCTCACATCAAATATGCCGCACACTGTGATATTTCACGTTCAGGGTGGTTCCACTAACAGCCATCCTGCTAACAATGAGTCTTCTTATAAAAGGATCACCCGCACAGTCAAAAAGCCAACAACAAACTACACAGAGACACACAGCAAACCAAACTTGTGTACACTTACTTCCTCGGTGGAGGAAGTTATATTTAGAAATGTACGAAAAATGGCTTTGAACACCTGCTATACCAAACACCTCTACAGACAAAAAAACCAAAACAGAACAAAAATCAAACATTTGTTTTCCTGCTTTTTCTTTAATACAGTTGCCATCTTACATGATATAACTGTTAGGTGCCTTCTTAATAGCATCTAATCTACTTTTTCGTTGCACCAGACAGCATCCTAGGATAGAACTCGTATTACCACTCGTGTTCACGGAGTACTGTTCCTAAGTACAGTACACCTAATTCACGGTTGGGCCACAATTAATGGATAGTGGTATTTTCTAAAAATGGATTAATGCACACATCCAAAACCACATTAACTTTCAACTTAAGAGTTCATACATAGTCTATTTCCTTTCTATAGTTGCTATCACTCCAAATTGTAGTTTTGAAATCCAAGAAGTAGGAAGAATGTCTTTTTGTTGCTGATGCTTCTTTCTTCCTTCTTTTCTCCCTCCCTTTCACTCCTTTCCTTCTTCTCTTTTTCTTTCTTTCTTAATAAAGAAATGGTTTATTAGGGAAATCAAAATCTAGTAAACATCAAAAACTTACAGATCAGAGTGCTCACAAACTTGTTTTGTAATGATGTTAAAATTACTGACAAAATGTTTTTTAAAAACAAAAACAAAAAAAATCTAAAAACCAGCACACGCCAATGGCATTGCTTATTTAAGCAACTGACGTTCCTCTATGCTTTTGAGGCGTTTCTTCCGGGGCTGTACAAAGTCATCATCTGAGTCATCACTAAATTTATTATCTTCTGATTCATTCCTGAATTCTAGTTTAGGAAACTTTTTTTCTGGATAAAGGTTCTTTAGAAGTTCTTCAAAATAGCTTTCAAGTTTTATACCAGCATTGGCTACTTCTGAATCAGGCTGTTGGGTAAAAATAAAAATATGAATTAAAAACAAACATCAATATTTTAGCAGTCAACAGTCAATAAAATAAGTAAATTTCTCGCATCTTTGCTCCCTTTTAACTCTAGTTTTGGGAAAGTGTTTATGCATCATCACTGATATAAAGTAAATAATAGCTCAGGGCTAGATAAAGTCTAGAGAAGGTCAGATAAGAAGTAAATAAAAGGCTTGGATTCATCTCGATTATTCTATAAGGGAGTGGTAACTATTCTCTAAGTTTTTTTCAAGTTGTCAGCTATAATTTGCATTTCCACTTAGCATATAATAAACGTCTGGATAAGAATGGACAAAGTCTTCCTAAATACTTTTCATTCCCTGAAAGACTCAAACTTTCTGACGTTTATACTATCATAGATATACTCATCTCTTTTGTTGATGAAGTGTTTGGTTTAATATTACTTTCCCATTGCTGTTGTTTTTTCATTTTTTCCTCTTACCTCATTGAATTCAGCACAGTTTTGAAAGATTAATCTAAAATCAGCTACAAAATCTTCAGGCTTTGTGTACATGGAATAATCTTCTTGTAGTCTCTTCTTGATGGTTGACAAGTCCATTGGATTTTTAATTATTCTGTAATAATCAGGCACCTTTCAAAATAAATGAGATGCTATAATAAAAATGACTAAATTCTACCTGCCCTAAATAAATTCTACAAACAGGAACCTTTTAGGGGCAATGGTACACACACACACCCACACACCCACACACACAGGCACACACCCCTTCCTGTATTGTTAAAGTCAACTTAGTACTTGAAATCTCAGCCTGCAGAAATCAAAATATTTGTACAAAGAATTTTGGGGGTCTTTATCTCAAGTGAACAGTTTTTTTTTCCCAACGGCTTAGGATATATGCCTAAGCCTCTTGAAAAGCAAAAATCATTCCAGAGGGGCTCCTGGCTGGGTCATTTGGGAGTGCATGTAACTCTTGATCTCAAGGTCAGGAGTTTGAGCCCCATGTCGGGTGTAGAGATTACTTTAAAAAAATAAAATCTTAAAAAAAAAAAGAAAAAGAAATCATTCCAGAAAATAGGTGAGATAAAGGAGACAATAATATATGAGAAATGAATACAAGTTTTGGACCAGTTTGTGAACATTAAAGTGTATTCAAGATCAAAGCATTCTGTTTGTATTAATAAAGCTGTAAGATTTGGATTAGATATAGGAAACTGACTATACATTCTCATAAATCAAGTTTCAAAAAAAAATCATCCTGTGTAAAAATGCACAAAATGATATTAATACTTACAGTTAGAGGAACTGGATCTTGAAAAGCCAGGCTCATTTCATGGCAATAAAGAAATAAAAGTAGGCGTTCACACTTCTAAGCAGAAAAATAAAATTAAAAAATAATAATGAAATCACAGCTTATTTTTAATAACAATGTCATGGATCTCAAAATACTAGAATAAAAATTAAAGCCAGGTAAGTACAAGAAAAACATTGCTAGAGTTTTCATCTCTTCAATCATTTGTTGAACTATACACTGTTTAATAGTTGGGGGTGATGTGATATAGGAGAGCAGTTGTTATAATTATAGGAACAAAAAGTATCATGAGAAACCTATTTGAGCCTCTTTAAAAATAAGTTTCCACTTAACCCTCCAATTTGTATATTGGATTATCATTATTATTTTCTATTTTATTTTATTTTTTTATTATTTATTTAATATAATTTATTGTCACATTGGCTAACATACAGTGTGTATGGTATGCTTTTGGTTTAGGGGTAGATTCCCACGATTCATCACTTATATACAACACTGTATATTGAGTTATTAATAATCAATAAGAAGAACATATGTATGTAACTGATCCAGAGGTGGAACCCTTTCTATGGTTTGTCCAATCCTAAGGCTGCCTCTCTGAATGCAGAAGGTCCCATCTGAGCACGTGGCTGCTTTTCCCTGCTTAGGGGTTTATCCCAGTAAACACAGTGTTATTTAGCAGAGGAACTTCTTTAGCACTGAAGAAGTATTGAGGTAGTAGCTTTAAATGTTAATCACAGTTAACTGTATTAGCTGGCTTTGAGTTATAAGCCCAGTACCACTGGGTACAAGAATGGAATTATTTCCAGAAAGAGTAAATAGGAAAATCCATCTCTGTGGTGCCCATTTTCAACACATTAGGAAGAAAACGTATCTATAGTAGAAACAAATTTACTGAAGGGACACTGATTTTAAAACTCTAGACCACATAAAGGATACAGGTTTTACCTTGTTCAAGTACAGTCTTTTAAGCTTGTAAAAAATGTATAGACAGTACTGTAATTTTTTTTTAACCAGGAAAAGTCACAAGTTTTATCACTTAAGATCCTTACACTCTTGGGAAAAAACTAAAGAAAAAAGAGATCAGTATAAAATTTTGATTGAATACACATTTCTTTGACAAAAGACACACCTGCATTACTATAATCCATCTAAACAAAAAACCTGTTTAGCTAACAGTCTAGGTTAGAAATGTAAAAACAAAAACAAAAACAAAAAAACTTACCCTTTTATCTATTGGTGTTAATTTACCAAGGCCTTCAGTTTTCTTCTTCTCTGAGTTGTGACTGGGAGCATCACAATCATATTCAACTTCTGGTTTAGATAAGTCTCGGCAGAAAGTGCAAATCCACTCTCCACTGTTGGAAGGTAAAGGATTTCTGAATTCCTTTTTTTTTCCTTTACAGTTTGTTTTTATTTATTTAGAGAGAGGTAGAGATAGCAAGCAGGGGACGGACAGAGAGAAAGGGAGACATAATACCAAGTAGGGCTCTATGCTATCAACGCAGAGCCTGATGTGGGGCCTGAAGTCATGAACTGTGAGATCATGACCTGAGCCAAAATGAAGTCAGATGCTTAACTGACTGAGCCACCCAGGAGCCCCAGGAATTTCTGAATTCCTAATGCATCACTTCTCCCTTCACCATCTCACTTTCCCACTTCCTCCACATCACCTATGATACAGATTTATTTATTTGGCATGAATTTTAATCCCTGAGAATTTGCTGCATATCTACTATGTACACAGCACCATGCTAAGAGGGTTTGACAGCAGAAATACAATGCGAGGGCCTAAGTGGAAATGTTAGTCAAGGAGGTATGAAACACTTACATGAAAGAAACACTTAAAAATATAAACACACACATTAATTTATGGCTGATGTGAGGCACAATTGTTATTTTCTCCGAGATGACTCACGAAAAAGAAATATTCTTGGTACTATTCTTGCAACTTTAAATGTGGAATTAAGTAGTAAAAAGTATAGCTTTTGAAGAACTAAAGAGATCAACACAGTGGCTGCTGTTCGCCAGCAGCAGGAACAGCATCTCAGGGTTGGTTTGAAATGTACTTGAGATACTTATAAATGATACAGCTCAATGCTTCGCAAAAAGATGCAGTAACTGTGGCAATTACCGTGTGTAAGAATCACCATTTTTTAGGGTAACCATCTATAATAATTTGAAGGATTGGTTTTTTTACCCCTTTTCTTTACAGACTAGGTTTTAAGAGAAGCACACGGAATGGGAAGCAGAGTATCAAAGCCCCTATGCTGAAGTATACATTTGTGTGAAGTGGGTCTTCACTGAAATTTTTACAAAGGTCTGCTGTTACAATGAGCATCAATTATTATTTCTAGTGAAAGAATGTGGGAAAGGGAAGCAAGTACCATCTTACCTTGGAAAATTTGCCAACGTGGGCACATGACAAGAAAGATGAAACACTTTGGGACACTTCTCACAGCAAAGGAGCTCCCCTCCGTTCTGACAAACTGCACACCAGTCCTCGTTGGGGTCGTCCTCTTTCCTGGCCTCTCCAACATGAACGGGTGACTTCTGGGAGGCATCCAGCCACTCCGACTTTCCATTGGAGGAATTTTCCTGGTGAAGTCCAGGTTGATCTCCGGTGCTATCGGGAGCATCTGACCTTAGCACAGACTCCTCAGAGGTAGAGCTCTGACTACTATTTAAGAGCAGGGAGGTGAGTATGCTTCTTGGATAGTTGGTCTGCAATGGAAAGAGGAGTGTGTGTTTATTTCTCAAAATGGGCATTCTTTATTAGCACTGCTGCAGTTCGGGACAGGAGTCTGCTCTCTCATAGGCATCTGGGTACTTCAAAAGAGCCTGTGCATATGTATGAGAACAGAAGAGATTTACTCTAATAGACTCCTCAAAGGTAACGAAGACCCGAATCTCTACTAAAAACTATCATCAAAATAGAAGATCAGCAGGGGAGCCTGGGTGGCTCAGTTGGTTAAATTTCAGACTCAAGGTTTGGCTTGTGAGATCAACGCTCACGCTGGGCTCTGGGGTGACCGTGCAGAGCCTGCTTGGGATTCTCTCTCTCCCTCTCTTTCTGCCTCTCCCCTGCCTTTTCTCTCTCAAAATATTTTTTAAAACGTTTCATAATAAAATTTTTATAACCCAGACTCAAAATATGCTTACTGTTGATTATCAATCATAGAAAAGTATCATGCTTTAATTCTTAGAATTAATTTCACTTCTTCAAGAGCGATTATTAACTTTAAGATGAGTCTAAATTTTAGGTTGGGGCCTGGGATGGTACCATTTTTAAGTCTGTAACAAACTCTATCATCTCCTTTAAACTTTTAATATTTCAAAGTAATAAATGCAGATTTAGTTAAAAACATGGTATTATCTCATTCCTTAGAGACATTTTCAAATTATTTAGCATTTTCTGCAATTTATTTTTTAATAAATCACTTGTAATTTCTCAGATTTTCAATTTTAAACATATTTTGTTTGAAATGTACGTGAGTGTGTGTGTATATATATATATATACACATACATATATATATATATATACACATATATATATATACTCTTCATAATGGAAGATTAGATTTTTCCTTCCTGCCTCTCCACCCACTCCTCGCATACATACCACTCATGCCACTTTCTTAACGCTTTATGAAGTATGTATGTATGTATGTATGTATGTATGTATATATGTATTTATTAGATACCACTGTAACTTTATGGCCAACATCTATTCCAACTGGTCAGTATCATTGCTGCACTGCTTAAGTATCCTGAAAAATCAATTTCTGGTTAAATGCATATTCAGGTTTTATCCTGATTACATCTAGTTTTTAAATTTGTATAATATAGGTGTTTGTTTATACCATTATAAGTATAAATACTGTTCATCACATAACCACAGAATGTATTATGACTACGTTTCCTTTTTGTCTTTTTGTTTTTACTATGATTCAATTCTTCATTCTTTCTTTTTTAAAAATTTTTTAAATGTTTTATTTATTTCTGAGAGAAAGAGAGAGACAGCATGAGTAGGGTAGGAACAGAGAGAGAGAGGGAGACACAGAATCTGAAACAGGCTCCAGGCTCTGCGCTGTCAGCACAGAGCCCGACACAGGGCTCGAACCCACAAACCGTGAGATCATGACCTGAGCGGAAGTCAAACGTTCAACCGACTGTGCCACCCAGGCGCTGCTTGCTTCCTTCCTTCTTTCCTCTCTCTCCCTTTCCTGCCCTTTTCTTTCATCTGCTTACTTTTCTTTTTTTTTTTTTTTTTTTTTT
>NW_024080713.1:864660-875358 GCF_003009895.1 Hyaena hyaena | reverse complement strand
CATTCAAGAGTCTCTCATGGTTTGCCTCTCTCCCTTTCCCCCACCATTTCCGCCCTTCTTCTCCCCCTTGGTCCTCTGTCAAGTTCCTCCTAATCCTCCTATACGTGCAAACATATGGTATTTGTCCTTCTCTGCCTTCATCTGCTTACTTTTCTATGTCCTATCTCGAAGTCACTCTCACAGCCTCCAGTAGGGTTATAAAATGCCTCCCAATACTGCCCAGCATTTTTCTCGCTCTCACATGCGTCCCCGTGGGGTCTCCTGTCCCCCTACAGGACGCACCAGGGGAGCTGCTGTACTGGGAAGTACTCTCTTCTTTGTCTCTCTTCTGTGTTAGATCCCCTTTCTGGGATCTTATGCCTTCTCTCTTGGTTCATTCTGTTTTTGATGAAGCCTATTTTCAAATATCTTCTGGAGGATGAGTACAGGAGAATTAAAATTTCTGAAACCTTGAATGCACATCTAAAAATCTTTATTTAATCTTTATGCATGATTGAGAATTTGCCTGGGTGTAGAGTTCTGGCTATGAAAACAATTTTGGTATTTCTCTATTGTCTTTCAGATTCAAGCATCCATTTTGAGGACTTGGTGCCAGTATGATGTCTGATTCTTTCCATAAGGTGTTTTTTCCATCTAGAAGCTTTTAGAATCCTGGTATCCTGAAATTGATGATAATATAACTTGAGTCCTGTTTTCATTTAATGTTCTGGTATTTGGTCCCTTTCAATTCAGATGCTCATGCATTTCAGTTACAGTAAATTTCCTTGTATTATTTTTTTTGGCAATTACCTTCCATGTGTTTTACTCAAATGCCCAACCTCAAATGCCTCTGATTTTTCAAACTCTTCTCCCTATTTTGCATCCATTTCTTTCTTTTAATTTACTGAGAGATTTCCTCAAAATTTTTAACTTTTAAGTTGACTATTTCCCTGTTTTTAAACATAACATTTTTTAAAGTTTATTTATTTATTTGAGAGAGCGAGAGAGACAGCACGAGCAGGGGAGGGGCAGGGAGAGAGAGAAAGAGAAATAGAATCCCAGTCTCCCTGCTCAGCACAGAGCCCAACATGGGGCTCAATCCCACGAACCATGAAATCATGACTGAGACTAAAACAAGGGTCAGACGCTTAACTGACTGAAGCACCCAGGTGTCCCTCAACGTAACATTTTTAATCTCCTATCTGCCAGTTAAAAGTTGCTTTCATCCTGTCCCCCAAATTAAAATAATTACATTTTGAGGCCTAGATTCTTCATCTGATTCTTGTTTCACTATGACAACAGGGAAATCATAATTTTCAGGTGGTCCACTATTTTCCTGTTTTATTCGGATTGGCTCCAACATGACCACTGGGACTTTGTGTGTGGAATCAGCTCCTGCTGGTTTGCTGGAAGAGCCAGAGCTATAAGACAGAAAAAACAAAAACATCAAAGAATGCTACCTTAAGTATCTCAAAACAAAGTATAACAATAGCTTTTAGAAGTAATGCTGTATATCTTCACAGCAATGGTCGCTATGTTCCAGTAACATAATACATGATAAACGATATACAAGTGAAATGTAGCCACTGCCTGCACACAGCTGCCCACACACAGATTCATGTATAAAAAATGTTTTACATATTAACCTATGTAATTAGTTACACACTTCTGCAAAGATATTTTGAAAAATTTGAATAAAACCTGCATTAAAAGAAAACAGACTTGAACACTCTGAAGCTCTACAGCTGGGCAGCCAGGTTTTAGTATCTAAGAGCTAGCATCTTTTTGTAAGCTTTCCCACTTATTTCTCTAATCAGTGACAAAGAGCACTCTGGGCTCACATTAACGATTTATTGTCACAAAGAGTGAACACTAGTTAATACTAGAGATGTAAGTTATTGGTGTTTGGCTCTTTTAAAAATGCAGTGGGACAAAAACCTTTTACTGATACCCATAATCTTTTCATGGGATTAAAGGCAACATTGTTCCCAAGAGAATGCATCGTCCATATGATTAGCCAAGTAAGAACTGGGCTCACTATCTAGGAGAAGTCTGTAAGCCTAAGTAGACGAGCAAAGCAGTAAGTTGGGACAGAATTGCAACAACTGTGAATTTGTTTATTTTAAAGCAGACTTACTGTTTGGGCATTAAAAAAGTCAGAGAACACTGAAGTTATGTTTCTTTTCCCACTAAGTTTGTATTTGTACATATCCCTATACAGTACAGTATGTTATACCTACTTAATTTCAATTTTTCCTTGCTATTAAGCTCAAGACAAACATATTTTCTCATTTTCAACATATCCCCCCAATTTTTTGTATCTTTAAAGACAAAATTATACTTTACTTAACCCATTAGTTTATTAAGTTATAATAATTAAACTTTTGATTTAAAGTTAAAAATAAAGGAAACTGTTCAAGATGTATTGAGTACCAAGAGCATGTTGAGCCCTGGCAAGAGAAATCTAAGCAGAGATTTTATGTACTAGAGGATAAAGTTAAGTCAGTTTACCTTCCTCGGCTCCCAACACTGGAGGCACTAGGTGAACGTATTGGTGGGTGTACACTAGTCATAGTAACAGGTCCTGAAGAAGAGGAAATCATTCACACTCATAACATGAGTTAATTATTATATATGTAATTTCCTACTGAATATGCTCACTTAGTACTATACATCGAAGCTGGAACACAATGGAATTATATAAAATAATAAGCAGTTGTTGGACTCCAAGCAAAGTCTAACCCTCTTAGACTAGCAGAATTCAACCTCAGTACTACTGGCATTTTGGGCCAGTATTCTTTATTCTTTATTCAGCATTCTTTATTCTTTATTGTGGGGGATCTCTGTGCATTGTGGATATTTAGCAGTATCACTGGCCTCTACTAGTTATTAGATGTCAGTAGTACCTCTCCACATTTCCCACCCACGGATGTGACAATCAAAAATGTCTCCAGGAGCACCTGGGTGGCTCAGTTGGTTAAGCGTTTGACTTCGGCTCAGGTCACGATCTCATGGTTCATGAGTTGGAGCCCCACACTGGATTTTCTACTGTCAGCACGGAGCCCACTTTGGATCCTCTGTCCCTCACCCCTCTCTGCCCTTCCTCCACTTGTTCTCTCTAACAAAAAACAAAACTTAAAAAAAAAAATGTCTCCCAACAAAGTCAAATGTAAAGCAGGGAAAAATCTCCGTGAGGACTAGTGAAAGCTATAGAAGACAATGAAAAGTGGTAGGTGCTAATATAAAAGCAGTCCAAGACAGAAAGTCACATGGAGACCGATTAACAGGGACACTGAAACAACTATTCTACTAGGCAATACATTTAAGACACTTTGTCCAATGCCTAGCATAGAGCCAGTTATGCATAAATGTCAGTCTTAGTAATATTGTCAAAATGGTATCCAGAAATGTTCTGTCAAGTTATATACTCTCACCAGCTATGTAGCAGAGTACTTCTCTTATCACATTCTTATCAATGAGTATTTTCATGATTTAAGTCTTTGCTAATTTAAAAGTTAGAAATTCTATCTTATTTTGATATTTATAATGACTACTAGTGAGACTGAAAACCCCCAAGTTACTGGCTATTTCTAGGTCTTCTTTAGGGAATTATCTACTCAAGTCCTTTGGCAATGCTGAATGCTTTCCTTATTTATTTACACAAACTTGTTATATAATTAAACAGTTCCCATGCCATATTTGTCAACAGTGTTCTTCCAGTTTGTCTGTATATGTTTCAAATAAGCATCTTCTTTTAAACTGTTTAACTGTCTTATTATGTTTGTATGACTGGTGAACCTTAAGAAATTCTCCTCTCTCTATATTTTGTTCTAAGGTACCTATTTTGCCAACCTCTGTGAGTAGTATTAGGTAGAGTGCTTCTCTCTTAAAGGAAATGAGTAAGTATGTTAAAAATTCTTAAACATCAGTTAAACACCAAAAATAAAAAACCTCACTAAAGAAGTGACTGGCACTGATAAATTTTGACCCTAGGCAACTTACACCCAAAAAGAGACCACATCACAGGAAAACTTCTCAAAAGGAGAAAGTATAATACTCATTTCCTCCTGGGAATGCGCTAAGGCCTAGAAATTTTGTTGAAAGTAAAAAGGTACAGAGTTTTAACCTTTGCTTCTCACCTTCAAAGTATACTAAATTTAAACAGTGCTCAAAACTCAGACTCATTTTAATCATCCAACAAAAAGGTGGGAGGCAGGGGCAAGGGAGGAGGTTAATTACAAGCACAGGAAAAAAAAAAAAAAAAAGGGAAAATGACCCAGAGTCAACAGAAGCCCATTTTACCTGCAAGGCCGGGAGATGGCACTGATGAATTTGGTGACTGGACGGTTCTGTTTGAGGGTGGTCTCGGCTGGCCGTGATCTATACTAGTATCTTTCCTCACAATATTGTCCAGCATAATAGTACTTGAACAGTCAATCTTATAAGAAGAGAAATTATTTCACAACATCCTGACTTTGCAAGTTAAAAGCTACTTTAAATTTAAAAGAAAACTTTAATTACTATCGAGTAATAAAGTATATAAATAGCGTATTTAAGAATTCTGATGCATATTTTCCCTATAAACAATCTTGAAAAATGCTTTTATTCTTCTTAATGTTCCATCTTAGTAAAGATACTGAAGACATACTATTTCAAAAGTTATGAGGAAGGTGAAAGGAGTATCGTGTGTTATTTATATCCTTAAAAACTAAAACAAAAAATATTCAACTTACTTAAAAATAACAAAAAGTAGCCCTCCCCCCCCAAAAAAAAGCAGTTTCACATTTTTGCAAATTTCTTTAGTGTCTGGCTTAATTAACAGCTAAATTCTTCTACCTGCTTCTGTACTAAGTCTGCCGTGATGTGTGGTTTTGGTTGAAGAACTGAAGAAAATCTGGCCTTATACGGCAAGGACCTTGTGTAACCTGTGAAAGGGTAGTAGCTGGCTCACACTCCTGAGAATTGCTGCTGTGGTACGCATTACTTAGATGAAGTAAGCCCACACAGAGCATATTTCTAGAACACCAACCTCACCTAACTGGTAGGAAAAATGGATCCTTTAGAGATTTTTGCTTTAATATAACAGGTATACAGCTAACACTTCTTTCCCAACTGATCGCTCAGCTAAAATAATGCTAAATTTCTAATGAATAAGACTTTAATTCTTTAGATGCAAATACTTTTCATGCTTAAATAGACCATTTATTTCCCAAAAATGTCTTTGTGATTAAAATCAAGTTCAATTCTCTAACACAGTTCCAGCCTTTCTCAACTATGATTCCGCAAGAGACTTAAGTTCTACTGTCCTAGGGCATAGATTGTTATGATGAATCTACTTTTCCCCCTCCATCTAGAATGGTGTAGTTATGAACCATCTTTGTGGGGACTGAGAAAGTGGTCACTCAAATCAGCTTCTTTATTCTATGGTTCAGTTGAAAATTTTCAGTTGAGCTAGGCTGGTACACAAAGGATCACCTTTATCTGAGGACTGCAGAGAAAAGGCCAGAAGGACAACTGTGCTTTCTGTGGGTCCTCTTCAGGGGTGGGGGAAAGTACACAGGGTCATTTATGTTTAATAATCATTTGGCAATACCTTGGCCAATTATTTTCGGAGTGTAAAACATACTGGAATGTGAGTGGATCTATTGGATGTTAATGTAAGGAAAGTTATTCATATTGTGAGGTAATCCTAAAAGCTAAAATAAAATTATACGAATGAGACCAAATTAATTTTCCTATATACCACTTATGAGTGAAAAATACATGTACTTTACCCATTTAAAATATATGCAAGTATTTAAAAAATGAAATAACTCTGGAAAGGTTAATGATGCAACTATTAGAAAACATTAATTGATCTCAGTAACTTGAAAAACCAATAATGAAAATCAAAATAATTTTCTTACAATCTGACCGGGTATTTCTTAAAAGTTTTTAATTTTAATGTTTGTGGTCACAATTCTACAACCTTGTAGGATCAGAAGAGGTAAAACAAGTGTCAACTTATCTGGAGATCTATCTACGGGATGTTTTATTTTCTCCCTTTGGAAAAGATTTTTTAGAAAGTCATGTTGATAAAGTCAGTGAGTAAATGTATTTAATTTAAATATAAAGTAAACCAGAGGTAATCTTGCACTGGCCAGTATAGTCTGGGAGAAAATGTTTTCATTTCTACTGTTAAACTTGTCTCTGTCTCGTCTGGTGTCTTAAATCCCACCCCCGCACCCCTGCCCCATGCCCCCTGTATCCGTACTCTAATACAGCCTATTCCAGCATTCACCTTTCCAGTACCTCTTCCCAGGTCTGTATGCCCAGCTTTCCCAGCTTAGATTCCAGAGTCCATCACCATAATCATTCATTTACAACATGCTTAACATCAGTGCCATGAAAGATGGGCTTATCTTTTTATTTTTCCTGCTGTTATATTTCTAAAGAAGAAAAGTAACTTCTAAAACCCAACACACAACCTATAATCTGACTAACTCAAGCCTTTTACCAGACAAGTTCACTTCAAGTTTTGGAAACATTCTCAGTACAAATGTTAAGTACACTTACATCTGGAAGAGAAGGAAGATTATAAGAGCCTCCCACTGGTGAGCTCAGATCAATCATAGGTGACCCGAAGGCCTTTGCATCATATCCTGCTGCACTCGTAATGGTAGGACTGGAAGGAGTGGAGGAAGTGCTGCTGGCAGTTGACGGGGCCGCCTGCCCGCTGCTGATCTGCCACTGTAGTAGCAAGAAAGGAGAAAGGCTGTCTGTCAGCAGGCCGAAACAGGACATGTCCTACTAATCCCTGTTCCTCTGTCCCAAAACAGAGCAGAAGACACATTCTGTGAGGGAATTCAACTGTACTTTGAATGGCAAGGGGGGAGGCACAGGTATATATCATTTTCATTAATCCTGTCCAAAAATAAAAGCACTCAATTTTATCTAGCTAGCTAGCTATCTATCCCAGAAAACAATTAGCATGTATCAGAAAACCACAATACCCAATCCTAGAAAGCTAACAACATACTGGAAAAGAAACAAAAGCACAGAGCAACTTCAAGGTAAAGATGGACGGCTAAAAAGATCCATTTTCTTCTGTCCCCACCTGAGACACCCGAAACTACAACAATTCAGGGGAAATTTTGCACATATTACAGAACCCCTAAGAGCTTGGAAATTAAAAGCATGAGAGGTGAAGCTGGGGCTGAAAACGGGATAATCTACTGCAAGTTTAAGAAGCAGTGAAGCTCATGTTCCTTTCCTACTTTACTGTAGTTACTCCAAGATAATATGTCCGCCTCCACAGAGGAAGGCTATACGTTTATTCTCTAAAATAGAGAAAACCATGTCTTTGGATTAAAGAGCACCAGGTTCAGCTGAAGGCAGAGAAGTGCTGCCCTGAAAATGAAGATTAAGAAACCGTACTCACACAGAATGCTGAGCTCCCCACTCCCTCTACCCCCCATCTGCTTACCCAAGCTGGCTTCAAGGAGCAGCCAGGCCCTGAATTTTAGGCAGAGGTCAGAGAGATGCTTTGAGAATTGGACAGCCTAAGAAGTGCGACTTAAAGATGGTGACACTAAGAATTCTCCCAATAAATTGCCTTGTAGCCTTAGAACTAGACTGAAACCTCAAACATCAAACATTAGCTCTAGACCCAGGCTTGCAGGATTTTTTTTTTCACTCACTTCTTGGATACAAATAGGTAATTAAACATAAAGAGCTGAGGGAATTCTTTGTCATTTATGTTAAAGGCTGAGATAAACACACTAATACTAGAATATTAGGAATAAGTACAGAGATAGAGATGAACCATGCAGCTCTCTAAAATTTACTTCAAAGTGTATCAAAAAATAAGAAGACTTGATTGATAGATGGAAGAATAAGTGGCTATATGGATAATAAGTGAGAAGACAAACAGAACAATTTGTCCCCTTACACAACTCTTCCAGGTGTTGTGTTTGACAATTTTTGTAGTAAAATATAGGGGAAAAGAAAAGCAACTGAGAGGTATCTCAGGACTATACAAGGGGAAAAGAAAATCCCCAAATACAACAATATATGGACTATATACACTACACAGAGGGGTAGTGTGAGAGGCTTTCCAATTCTGATAAATTAATTTGTATTCTTCATTGAAAACATTGTGTAAAGAAACCTGTAAATGTCACCTTTACCACAGACCCACCCCTCATGTCCGTCTGTCCATCCATCCATCCATCCATCCATCCATCCATCCATCCATCTCTCTTTCCCTGGACCCTAGTCCAACTTTCCTCCTCCAGAATAATCACAGTTATAGAAAATGTTTATCTTTCCAGGGTTTATTTTTTTTTTTAAAATACTTACATGAGATAAAACACACAACCAGAAAAATGAGATAATACCCTACAAAAATTCTATAATGTTGTTTTCCACATAACAGAATCATCTAAGATTACTGCATTTTCTCAATAGCTAAAAATATTCCCACTGTGGAAGTGTACTATAATTTGTTAATTTAATTTATCAATCAAAAAAACCCATTTCCCCACCATATTATCTCCTAGTTTATTCATTTATTCATTCAGGTTTAGATTTTTGATCAGGAAACATTTTAAAAAGGTCCTTGAGCATGTATCTACACATTAAAAGTAACAACTGGAGAAGAGGGAAGGTACACATTTGTGCACACAGAATGTGCTAGAGCTTCTATATATATTAGCGGTCTCAGCACAACTCTGCAAGGGACTCAATACATAGCTGAGGCAAATGACATTTAAAAGATTAAACTGCACAAGGTCACAAAATTGTTAGGAAAGCAAACAGGATTTAAGGCTAAAATGACGCCTGAGGGCTTTTCACCTCCTTCTACGAATGAAACAGAGAGAAGAATGACTTTTATTTAAAAATATTTTTATTAAAATATTATTTAAGAAAATTCTGTAATATTAGAGCAAAGCCAAACTAATTATGACCACAAACAAACACACAGCACATCTACTTTTAGAACAGAATTTTCACATCATTTGATTAAACGAATGTCACAGAATTATGGAAATCACATCATATTCCTTATTTTGGTCTTGGCAAAAACAGTAAACTGAAATCAGCCTACAAGTAGTAGCTGTAAAGACTGCTGACACAAGTGCTTGAAGACAAAGAGAGAACTTTGACATGTATTACAAAAGAATGTCCTATCTAGAAAGTATTTTTACCCGAAGGCCTTAAGAATATAAATATTAAATCTTATTGGATTTAACATAGAACCTTAAACACTCAATTTCATCAGATGTATAGATACTCCATATTAAAACTATCAGTTTGTTTCTAAGTCTCCTTGAAACAACTTAAAGATCATTTACATTCTCTTTTGCAGAATATAACCTGTATTTGTCAGAATTCTTCTGTCTTAGGAAGTTTAATGAACTCAGGTAAAAGCTACACCTATGAGTATTGCCAAAATTCATACCTATGACTCAGTGATAATTCTGGGCCTCTAATCCAACATATGTGGCCTGACTTCTCTTGTTAATTACACATTGGGACCCATTCTCTTAGCTTTGTCTCATTGGGTCTGTCTGTAATAAACTGTGTAACTCATATTTATTAGAAACAAAAAACAAAAAAACCCTTGCTCTTGCTCTTCATAACCATTGCTTTATTTATAAATTCAAGATGATCTGAAAGCAGAGAAGCAGAACAAGAAGCCGAAGAAAGTAAAGATACATACCTGTTTTATAGCTTGCTGAGCCAAAAAAGCCATCTGTAGCGGGTTGGGCTTTATTGCTTGCCGCGGCACATTCTGGTTCGGTGGGTACCTCAGCTGTTGAGGATGTGGAGGAAGAACTGGTCCATTGGGTTTAGGGCTGTGATTTTGAAAATTTATCAAACGTGGAGGGGGTTGCTGGAAAAAATAAATTAAACCGTTTTAGTGACAGTCATCTCCTGAAAGACAAATTACAGAGAACTCTAACTTTCACAGAAAGACAGCAACTCTGTCACAGATGAATAGCTTATTAATACCACAACAAGGGTTTGGGGGAAGGAGGCAGCCTTCTAGAATGTGTACAAGCTATGTGGAAAGGAGTTTCATTAGGAAAGAGCCATGGGACAGGATTTCCAACTTAAAGTAGGTTATAATAGGACTGGATGTAGGCCATGTTTCCCTAACATGAAGCAGGGAAAATTTGTGTTTGGTATCCTAAGTCCCTGATGATTATACTTTGCAAAGAACTGCCCTCTTCAGATCCTAAAATAATATGGTGGTTGAATACTAATTGCTAACATTTACTGACCAGTCATTACATGCCAGGCACTGCTTCAGAGCTTTACATGAGTGAACTCATTTAATCTTCACAACAATCCTATGAGGTAGGGACTCTCTTTATTTTACAGAAAAGGAAACCAAGGTATAGAGAATTTAAATAACCTATTCAATATTAACAAAGGTAGTATAAGATGAAGCTGGAACTTGAACTTAAGCACTCTGGCTCCCAGGTCTGCATCTTAACTGACAAATCGTGAATAATGAAAATTGTTGATATTAACAACATTTAAAAATTGGCTCTGGGTGGCTCAGTCAGTTAAGCATCCGACTTTGGCTCAGGTCATGATCTCGCGTTTCATGGGTTTGAGCCCTGCATCAGGCTCTGTGCTGACAGCTTAGAGCCTAGAGCCTGCTTTAGATTCTGGGTCTCCCTCCCTCTGTGCCCCTCCCCTGCTTGCACTTTGTGTCTCTCTCTCAAA
>NW_024080713.1:760853-864119 GCF_003009895.1 Hyaena hyaena | reverse complement strand
AAAAAAAAAAAAAAAAAAAAAAAAAAAAAAAAAGAAAAAGGTCACATGGCTAGTAAAAGGCAGCACTAGAGCTTTAATCCAAATCTAGTCTGCCCCATCATTACCAAAACGCGTTCTGGTGTTTAGCTGGGGTTCATTAAGGTACAGCTGAGAAGATGACTTTCTCTAAAAGAAAATAGATTTCAAATGGAAACCCTTCAAGGACAACACTGGTTGGTTTTAAGATAGGGCAAGAGCTGAGAAGACAAGCCTACTTTGTGCATAAACACTAGCCCTGGAACTTGAGAGCTGTGTTCTAGAAAAAGGTAACCTTATATGCCACTCTAAGTCTCCTTGTGAGCCAATCTTATGGTTGGCAATTTATTGCGGAGCAAATACTTATTTTTAGGCTCTCTAAACTATATAATTAGAAAATTTATCAAAAGGGAAGTATTAACTTCCATATTCACAAGGGGACAAACAATGTGAAATTTATAAGGCTGACATATCAGCACCTTAACTTTTGGTCCTATGAAGAAAGACAGCTATCTAGTGTAGCCCTGCCCTCTTTTTAAGCTTCTCCTCTCTCATTTTTGGAATTTACTTTCCTTACATGGGTAAACTGCTTCTCTTTCTCCTCTTACAAATTAGTTGGCACTGGGTTCACCCTCAGTAACTCTCAAGAGTGGCCAGCAATTGCAGACCCAATGAAAAACAGATTTAGATACTGTTTCAAGACCAAGGGAAATTCTGTGGGTGAAGAAGAGAAAATTATTAGAGAAAATATCAGAACTGTACAGATGCATAAGCCTGAAGCCACAGCAATTCTTTCCAATTCTTAAAGTTTTGTGACTTGAAGGGTTTTACATCAGAGAAACACAAACAGAAAAGCAGTTGGGCAATTAAAGTGTAAGTAGTACAAAACTTCTAAATTTATCTAAGAGATAATTTTTTATAAAATGGAAAAGCACCTACAATGGTCTCTAAGGAGAATAAAGGTACTTATGGAAGCCTTTTGATGTCCTACTCTCATAGCCCCAGCCAGACTATTTATATATTGATACAATCAAGAAATGACACTTGATGTCAGAGTCAGGTACTCTGAGAAATCAGTGTGGGAATGGATGTCGACTCGGCCATCAAGGAGCTCACAGTTTGGTAAGACATGAAGTGCTTTCCTCACCCCCCACCCCCACTCTTCAACTGCTATAGTTGACTGTATTAGACAGGGAAGGCAACTTGGAAGAATAAGATTAGGAACTAGTTATGAGCATAAAAGAAAAAGCAAAACCAGTGCTACTTTAATTAAATGGAATCAACTAATTTACAAGAAAGACACAGAAGGAAAACACAGAGAGAACAGAGAAATAATTGAGCACTTGAGCAAACTAACGTATAATCATCGTTACCCTCATCCTCACTCTAAGTACCTTCATTATTATAGGGTTTGATTGTATTCTAGGTCGGTAGTTCCCAACTGTGCATAACCATGAAGGATAGCAGATGTCCTTCTAACATCCACTGTTCAGGGAAATTAATGTTTACATATGAACGAGAGCATCTCCACAGCAGTAAATCTGACTCAGGAGTAAGAACCACTGCTGTGAGTTATGTATACAACAACATACGTGACCACACTCTCAACAAACTGTGATCTGTCTGGGGTCTGAAGGAGTATACGGTATATTGCTAAGTGAACAGAGATACACAGAGATCAAGTTTGTACCGCTTAGTCACAGAAGTGTGTATTCTACCTCTGTATCACCCAAGTCTTTAACCAAACAGATTATGTGGTTAATATTCGGAAGAAGAAATAAGGAACTCTCATGTAAGCAATTTTTAGAACTAGCCCTTTGAATTTACCTGGGTCCTACAGACAGATGTAGAATATGATTTGAACATATCCACAAAGCCAGAGGCACACGTGCACCTCCTCGTAGAAAGATATTTCCCCTACGCTTAACATATAAATAAACTGGTAGAAAACAATGTATATAGCTGAGAGGGCAAGTTTATGGAGGAGGACAAATTGATGACTGAAAAATGTGTATTTGACAGAGAACACATAAAAATGAAGGCTGAGAAGACAGAAAAACAACAGTTTGTGAGGTAATGACCAAAAGATAACTAAAGTTACTTTATTTCTAAGTGGGAAAATTAGGTTGCATAATAGGGATTGTGTATTATATAGATTACATAGCAGTAAATCCTAGAGAGGAAAAATAAGATCAAATGCAAGTTTCTGAGATAAGTAGGCAAAATAAAGGCTCAGAGGTCATTTCCGTTTGTTACTACTTATATAAATAACAATGAGTGACCAAGCCACACAGTATCTACATCACCTCAGTTCCTCACTTCTTAGTGAAAAGATAATTAACACAAATAATGGACTTATCCTTTTTTGCATTAATAAACTATTAAATAAAATCACTTTTCTATCTCCCACTTAAGATAAGAATTAATCATGCAAATGCTTAGCACTATGCACTCAAGTAATTTTCCCTCTCTTCTCCTCACATTTCTCTTTAGAAATATTTTGGTGCTCTTTGAAGTCTACCTGCAGTATGTCACTCTGCAGAGATAATGACAAAATTATTTCTCAATTTTCTTAAAATTTCAACTCTGCTGGTATCTAAAGTATACAACTCTTTTCTCAAGGAACATTCACCAAAGACTTCTAAATTTCTTTGTTAATTACTTCTGTGAACACGCGGGTTAAAGTAAAGTTCTAGAGGAATAATCAATTTAGCATATTGTTAGACATATTAATATACTTCTGGATTTGACAATCCTTCTTAATCAAATTAAAAAGTCATAAACCTCAAATAAATCATTTCAGGCCTTCATAGAAGCAATTTAACAAATCACAATCCACATATGCCCACAACTTTATTCAGGGTTGAAGTAGGAGGCCTATGAAGGCCAATTCTATGTTGGGCAAAATTGCTACAAAAAAACTACTATGCCATTTAAAATTGTTTTTTCATAAAGAACCACATTATATATTCCTCTTAGTACTAGTAAAATACCAGTAAAACGTTTCTTCTCTAATTAACTTCTCTAATTTTTCTTTTTTACCAAATAATATGGATATTATTCCTGTTTCTAATTTTGTTTGGTTGAGGAAAAAATACTGAGCTAAGTCTTGTTCTCAAGTAAAATGAGAATTTGTAGCCTAGTTCTGCACACTTTGATTCTTATTAAACCCTGTTCTACTTCATTTGTGTCATTACTGTGTACCACTTAAAATCCTTCTCAGAAATCGGAAAAGTACACATTAATAAATAAACATAACTGTAAATAACAATTGGTATGATCTGATTAGACCTTATATTCCTTAGTAAACTCTTATTAAGTATGCCCAGATCTAACTTGAGCAGGATGGTTAAAATACTTAACAGAGTGCATAAACTTTTTATCTTCAAAAACTGACTTAAAAGTAAATGGAGGGGCGCCTGGGTGGCTCAGTCAGTTAAGCATCTGGGTTTTGAGCCCCGCATCAGGCTCTGTGCTGACAGCTAGCGCAGAGCCTGGAGTCTGTTTTGGATTCTGTATCTCCTTCTCTCTCTGACCCTCCCCTACCCACACTGTCTCTCTCTCTCTCTCTCTCTCTCAGAAATAAATAAAACATTAAAAAAAAAGTAAATGGAATACTTCATTTCTAGTAAAAATAAGAATACTTCATGGAGTACCTGCTCAGAAATAAAGTTTGAAAAAGGTAGTTTTCTAATGAACCATTCCTCCACCCTTTTCTATTTCATTTCTCAGATGCAGTGTAGTTTTTCTAAACTGCATCCCACAAAGAATAGTTAAGTGAAGTATTAGTCATTCTGAAACACTAATACAGGAATTATGAGTTACCAATTTACAAATTTCCTGATCAGTCATAGGCATGGGTTATTTAGCAATGTAGTCATTTATCCTCTCTTATACTTTGAAGACAACAAAGAGTAGATGAAAACAGTACCAGCCAAATAAACCATTAATTCCTTTTTGAGGACTAAAAACTAGGCGCTAAATCAAGGATACTTAATGTGATAAATTTTTATAAATTCATATATGTAAATCATAGATGACAGATGTCTTGGTTATTTTAAGAGATGTTGAATACAATTGTACTATAATTATCTAAGTTAGGACAGGCCTGCTTCCAAATTTACCTGATGAGAGATGGAAGGTTGCTGGATGGGCCCCTGCATTCTAGGGTTTGGTAAACCCACAGGTGCTGGCCTCCGTTGCACCTGTTGCCTCTGAGCCATTACCTGTTGCTGCATATGCTGGAGTCGTAATTGAGCTAGGCTGATCTGTGTTGGAAACTTGGATAACTGGTTTGAAGATAAACCACCTGGTGGCTGTGAATTCTGTTCCACGACAGGATTCTGCTTAGGCATTTGTGGCTGACTCTCTTTATCTTCAATTACTAAAGAACCTAATTAAAGAGAAAAAGTTAAGTTCCAAAGTTTTTCTGATAGTGAAATACCCTATTTCATAAGGCTATTTTTGCTGAACTTCAAATTGCCAAGAAACTTTTTCATCTCAGGAACATTTTACACTCTTAGAAATTGAAGGCCACAAAGAGCTTTTGTTTATGTGAGTTCTATCTATCAAATGTTGAAATTTCAGAAACTATTGATAACATTTTTTACTTACTAACTCATTTAAAAATAACAAGCCAACAATAATACATTTGTATGAAAAAAACAACCTCAAAAAATTAGAAGATTGACATTGTTTTAGTTTTTAAAAATCTCTTCACATGTCTGGTCTAAGAGCTGAACTCTCCAATTTGTTACTGTATTGCCTGTCATTATACTGTTTGGATTAAAATTTATGAAGAAAATCCAGCCACACATAGACATGTAGTTGGGAAAAGTCCCCCAAACGAGTTTCACACTATACTTTGAGAACTGTTATTGTACATCAAAACAAAACAAGTCAAACTGACATTGGCTCTAAAAATCCCACAATGCATTTCTGATTCTTCAGAACGAACAATCTGTAATCTCTCAGGCTCCTTATACCTTCACAGTGCATACCACGTCAGTTCTCTGATAGAGAATACTGTGGCTTACAACTACACTTTTAGAATTGAAAGGTGCCTCTAGTAGGTCTGATTAAAGCATAAGGCAAAGCTTGACTTCTTCAACAAAGACTCAATTTCTGATTTATTAAACATAAACATCCTAAAAAATATGGTCATCATTCATTAAATATTCACTGTATGTTAGGTAATGTGATAGGAGGTCTATGTATATTCTTGTTAAAGTCATTTTTATAGATAAGGGATCTGAGGCTCAGAGAGATTGAGCAACTTATGCAAACTCAGCAAGACATTAATTGAATGTTGACTTAGATCAATATTTTCCCTCTACTCTTCTAGAAGACATTTCTCAGAAGCCATGGATAAACAAGTTTGGGAAACCTGTCTCATTCTTAGAATGTAAATCTCATTGTAAATGATAATTTACACAGCTGTAAATGATAGCTCCGAGAAGTCTTACTGTAAAGGATATTGTTTAACCTTATTACAGGAATTTCACAAATAGGAGATGCTGTTTTTATTTGGTTTTTGTTGATGCAGACTTACCTAAAACTATATACATTTATGTATACAGTTACACATATATTCTTTACTTATGTCTACATCACATGGTTTATACTGTAAGTGATATGCTTGTAAGTACATATATTTTTATATATGACTACTAGTATAGATATATAATTGTAATACATAACTTCTCTATAGCTCAATCTGTGGTGGTTTAGTGGGAGGTAAGAGATAGTTAATTATAAGCACACTTTTTATTAAGATGCTGCTTTTCAGTAATGCAGGTGAGAATATGTGTGATTCCAGCTGCTCACTACCTATCAATAAATACACTGCTCTGTGCCCTTGAAAACTGAGCTACAGGGGTTAACTTATCACCATCCTTTTTGTTCTTCTTTTTTAGGGATGAGATCTGTGTAACTGCTTCCTTCCTTGATATGTCAGGAGAGCACTGGCTCTCTCCAGCCATTTCTTCCTTTCTAGACCTAGAGTCTAGCCTAGGGTATGAGAAACCAACCATCTTTGATGATTTTGAAACAGTCAATGAGCCAAAAAAAGCTGTCATTAAAGAGAATATATTAGTGGCTGATGAAGAATGTACAGGGAATTCTTAAATTTCTGTTTCTATAGTTTCCATGTGAGAAACTAAGAAAAGAGGCAAAAAGTGAAGACTTTTTTTCATTATTTGAGTTCCTAATCTTACCAAAATGACAGTCTCCCTCTGTGATAATTCAGTGGGCTCTAATACTAAAAACTGGGGCACTTTTCTGTGTGGATGCTACACTTTAATTAGGAAGTTTAAAAATATATAGTTATTACATAAAAGGCAGAATAAAAAATGAGAAGTCTTCCTTAGCAAGATCAAGCAAATGAACCCTTAGGTGCTTCATGACTGGGTATAAGAAGTAAACCAGTATGAGAAATACTATTTTAACAGAACACATTCCACATAACAAAAATTCTTTATCAATGGCAGTTCTGAGTCAAAAGTTTTATTACCACATTGTGATAAACCTATAAAGTTAACAGTACAAGCAAGATTCTATGGAAAAAAGAATTTCTAAATCCGAAAGTGCAGACATCCTGTGAGTCAATATAAATACAAAGGATGTTTCTTACCATCCATTTATTTACATATGTGTATTTATCCTCAGGCATGTGTCATATATATATATGTATGTGTATATACACATACACATTAGGAAATACTGGCAAACATTCCACGTCTTTAAAACAAGGTAATGATGGGGGTGGAAGGGAATACACTTACTTTTTTAAAAAATTTACATCCAAGTTAGTTAGCATATAGTGCAACAATGATTTCAGGAGTAGATTCCTTAATGCCCCTTACCCATTTAGCCCATCCCCCCTCCCACAACCCTCCAGCAACCCTCTGTTTGTTCTCCATATTTAAGAGTCTCTTATGTTTTTGTCCCGCTCCCTGTTTTTGTATTATTTTTGCTTCCCTTCCCTTATGTTCATCTGTTTCGTATCTTAAAGTCCTCATATGAGTGAAGTCATGATACTTGTCTTTCTTTGACCGATTAATTTCGCTTAGCCTAATACCCTCTAGTAGTTCCCTCCATGTAGTTGCAAATGGCAAGATTTCATTCTTTCTGATTGCTGAGTAATACTCTAGTATGTGTGTGTGTGTGCGTGCACGCGCGCATGCATGCCGACACCCACACCCACATGCATCTTTGTCTGGGAATACCCTTTGGATAACATTATCACAATCATTAAGAGCTGCCAGAAACAAATGGCACTTTGACAAAATGGACATAATAACCTACCTAAATTGATAATATTTTGAGCCCAGAAACTAGGATCACAGTGAAATTGGATGGTATTATTGGTCACTGGGGAAGCATCACACCTTGCTCGAAGGAGGTGCCGTAACCGGTATGTAATCTAGAAGAAAGGAGAGACAACTAAACATGAGTATCTTTAATCAGGCAAATAATTTATTAAGTTCCAGGAAATACACCAAAAAAATGATCTCTGGTATATATGCTAGTACAAAATAGGTAATCATATAGAAGTTATAAAATGTGGATATACAACACGGTTTTCTTTCTAAAACATGTTACAAGTTTTGAGGTATAATTCAGTTACCTATACTGTCGAATACAAAACTGAAAAGTATCTTCAAGTGATAGTTAAAGTCAGTTGTTTTGAATAAAATTTAGAAAAGCACCAACTAAATATCTGTAAAATACACTTTAACACATTTTGCTCTTTGATTTCAGGATCTGGATTAAGGGGCTAATGAGTTATAGAAAATACGGATTAACCTCTGCTCAGGAGATGGAAGTACAGCTCACAGCTAGGCCTGCTGGTGGGATGGCACCCTTGCTCCTGTTTTGAATCTCATGTCATCACACTACCACCCACCTCCTTCCACACTGTAGTCCTTAGTGAACACTTGGTCATTCTCTCTCATTCCCTGAAGAATTTAGCTCCTGGCTCACTATCACCATCTCCAACGTTACTTGTCATAATTCTTAATGATTTTAAAATCCAACCAGCTGATCCTTCTTCCTAGCTCACTTCCTCTGGTGCCCAGGTACCAACAATCCTACAAACCTTAGAGACCCTATTAGCCTTTGCTCTTATAATTTTTCCATGTCCTTCGATCTCATGTTACCATTATCCTTACCCAGCTTAAACCCAGGGTCAAGCACCATAATCATCTCCTTGCCTATACCCTCAATACCTCTTTTTCTCACATATTCCATCATATATACTTCCTTCCCTATCCTCAACATTTTCAACCAAATGAAACAAAACAAACAACCCTGGTTAAATCCAACGTTTACCTGGATTGATATAGGGATTGATTATAACTGGACTGATAAAGGGAATGATCACTTCAAACACATGACAACTTACCTCAGGTAGGCCCCTACGGTTCACTGGCTAGCACACGACATTCTTCTGGCACTTTACTTCCTACTCTCCTAAATAACTGGTCAGCTTTTCTCCTCATATCTCTAGCACCTCCTTCCTCTCCCCTTCTCAGTCTTGGCTGATGATTTTGCTTACAATTTCACTGAGAAAACAGGAACAATCTGGTACCTTCTACAAACTCCCACCACTTGTATCAGTGCTCCCTGCTGCTGCAATGCTCCTAGAGCAGTCCCTCCACTTGCACCACAGCACCCAACCCTTCTTTCCTACTCACAGAAGCAACACTCTTCCGTCTCCTGTATCACCCAGGCTTCCCTTTTACTGGATCACTCCCAACTACACAGAAACGTTTAACTCTTCTCAGCTAAAAACAAAACTCTTGGCTCGTTTCCTCTTGCCATCAACTGCCCCATTTTCTTGCCTTTTTTTTTTTTTTTAACAGCAAACTCTTAAAACACTCATCTATTTTTACTGTCCCCTGTTCCTCTCCTCCCATTCTTTTTCAGGAACCACTCCTTCACTTGGCTTTCAGTATACTATGCTCTCACGGTTTTATCTTTATGTTTCCAGTTGCCATTTTTTGGAGCCCCTGAAAAGAGGTCTGGGTTCCAGTGCGCCATCAAAGCCTCCGCTGCTGGCTCTTTCAACTGAGCCCCGAGGCTCAGTCTTTCAACTGCTCGTCTCTCCTACACCCACAGTTTCAGCGATGTCATATGGGCTCATAGTTTAAATGACTTCTTAATTGGTATCCCAAGTCTGGATCTCTCTTTTGAACTTACATTTCCAACTAGTAACTCAGCATCTCCACCTGATTCTCTAACACGCACATCAAATTTAATCTGTCTAAAAGGGAGCCTGTGATCTTTCTCCTCAAGTCTACCTGTCCTCTAATCTTCGCCGTGTCCATCACTGGCAGAACTATTTTTCCTACTGCTTAGTCTTTGGTTCCTCTCTTTTTCTCATGCCCTACACTCAATCTGTCAGCAAAATCCTACTGCTTCCAGCCTTAAAAGATATGGATAATCCTACCCATTTTCCCATAAACTCGATTATTATTATTGTTGTTGTTGTTGTTGTTATTTTAGTTATTTTGAGAGAAGGAAAGAGAGGAGGGGCGGGGCAGAGAGAAAGAGAGAGGAAGAGAATCTCAAGCAGGCTCCACACTGTCAGCACAGGGCCTGATAAGGGGCTCAAACCTAAGAACCGTGAGATAATGACTGGAGCTGAAATCGAGTCAGATGCTCAAGTGACTGAGCCACGCAGACGCCCCCTCATCAACTCTATGAATTCTCCTGCCATCACCTTGCAAAAGCCACCATAGCGCAGTGAGGTTCTAACTGGTCTCCCTTCTATCTCCCTTGCCTTCAACTACCTAGAATCTGTTCTCAACAGCCACAGTGATTGTTAAAATACAAATCCCATTCTGTCCTCCTCCTCAAGCCCTCCCTCCGGGAGTTCCTCATCTCACTCAGATCACAAACCAAAGTCCTCATAAGGAACCACAAGGCATGTGCGGTCTGACTGCACCACTCTCTGGCCGTACTCGTACTGCTTTCTGCTCCTTCACTCTGTTCCGGGCCCTCACGCCTCCTTGTGTCCGTATCACAAGAACCATCACCTCCATCTGTGCACCTGCTGTGTGCTTTGCCAGAACAGACGTCCCCCAAACATCTGTAGGGCTTGCTTCCTCACTGCTCTTTAGTATTTGCTCAAATATCACCCTCTTTACATAGACTTGCTTACCTAAAACTACAACCTGCACCCCAATATTCCCAGACTCCCTTCCTTAAGTTAATTTACCCTAGAGCACTTAATACCATGTAATAGTATATCCATTTTACTTATTTTGGTACTGTCTCTCTCCACTAAATGTGACTCCTTAAGGGCAAAGATTTTACTTTGTTCTCATTCTACCAGTGCTTAGAATGCTGCCTGATACATAGCGGGTATTCAGTAAATTAACTGTTGAATACATAATTTGCTTTAGTTGCTAAACTATTTTCAACAGCTCTAATATATCCTGAGTAAAAAACCATCAACTTACTTTGGGACTATGTGGAATACATGGCACAGCATGTAGGTAAGAGCACTCAACACAATGTTCTTTCCTTAAGTTCTTCTGTCTTAATCTTTTGTGTCCTCTAACAGTTCTCCCTGAAAAGATGTTCCTACAAAGCTGACCAAAACAATCATTCCAAGAACTTTCATTTGTAAATATACTCGTGTTTTATCATTTCCAAAAATTTATTCATTTTGAAATAATTTTTAAATTGTAAGGGCACCTGGGTGGCTCAGCTGGTTAAGTGTCTGACTTCAGCTCAGATCATGGTCTCGCCATTCCCAAGTTCAGGCCCCACGTCGGGCCCTGTGCTGACAGCTCAGTCTGAAGCCTGCTTTGCTTTCTGTGTCTCTCTCTTTCTCTCGCCCTTCCCCCACTTGCACTCTTGTCTAGGTCTCAAAAAAAACATTAAAAAAACTTAAAAAAAAAACACAACCAACCCTTCACCCACATTTCTCAACCATTGCTGTGTTAACACATTTGTACTAGCACCCCCCAACTGCTTCTGCACACACACTGCTAGTCTTTTTCTGAACCTATGACACCACATTGCAGACATGAGGTTCTGTCCACCCTAAATAATACAGCGAGTGCACCTTAAAACAAAGATCCTCTAACATAAAGAGCAAATTCCAAAGTCGGAAAGCAAGTCTGACAACACTGCCGTCCAACCCAAAGAGCTCATTCAAATGCCAACTCTCCCAACAGTGTCGCTCCCTGGGATGCTGTCAGGGAACTCGGGTTGCACTTAGTTGCCTTGTCCCTTCTGTTCCTTAGCCTTTCCCTATCATTTATGTCCTTGATGGCTTTAAAGAGTTTAGACCTTGTATTCTGTAAGATTACCTTCACGCTGAATGGGAGTACAGTTCCTCCTGATCAGACTTAGTAAGAGCAGTCATGTCAGGAACTCCACACAAATGACAATGTGCACTTCCTAGCGCATCAGATCAGGGAGCTCAGGGTGCCAGCCTGTCCCACGATTGCTGATATGAATCTTCATCACCTGGCAGTTTTGCTGCCCAGTTTCACCACCTTAAAATCACTGGATCTCTCCCTTTGTAAATGATTACTATTTTGCAAACAGGTATTCTAGGATTACACTGAAATCATGTTCTATCAATTCTCTATCCAGCAGACTAGCGTACGCTGATGTCTCCTTCTTAACCTCTACAATAGTGACCAAATGTGCTTTTTATGTACTGTTCTTCCCACATTGATTCATTTACACTGTGACATAAACTTTTCTTTATCATTTACTTAGATAAAATGGTTAAATCAGAAATGTGAATACTTTCTTAAAAGAAAATCAGCTCTAATAAAAGGGAACTGTTAGGTAAATACCAGGATATACTTTTTTTTCCCCCTTGAGATACTATGCTATAGATGAGAAGACACAATTTATTTACAACTAAGATAGGTAGTATCTATTTACTATTAATTTGTGCCAAGGTCTGAAAGGAATATCAAACTTGGCTAAACTCTGTTCCTTAAGTAACATTTTTTCCTGATGTATTTTACTGTCATTCAATGTAAAATATAAGAGCACTTTTACTGTCAAATTATTTTATTACCCATCTAAAATGTAAACCTTGTCAAAATTCCTGACGCATGTTTTAGTTATTTCTAAGAAGTGATAAGGCATGGTTGGTGTAGAGGACAATGGTTCATTAAATATACATACTTTTTAATCCCTTCAGAGGTATCTGAACTTAAACAAACTCAGGTTTCACACTGAAAGCTTAGCTACTGTTCAAACAGCAAAAGACAATTTTTTTTTTAAAATATGAAAGATATCAAAACAGCTTTCAAGATAGCAAAATTGTCTCCTTTCTAATGAAGTTAAAATAAACTTAAAGAAGAAATTTAGTATTTGATTTTCCAGTCCTATAAAAATCAAGAGGCACTTCTGTCTATGCTTAGAGCTTCAGAAATACATTATCTGGTACCTGTCTTTTTTTTTTTTTAACCATCAATCTTCCATTGAGTTCCTATGTATCAAGCACTGAGTAACACAAAATTCCTACTTTAAGATGTATAGAGTCTAATGAGATTTATAGAAACATATGCAAATATAACAGTAGCCAAAAATCAGTAATAGTATGATGGGCATACACAAAGAGTTTGTAAACACAAGAAAGAGAAATGTAATCCAGTCTTGGTCATGAAAGGCTGACAAGAGGAAAGGAAAACAAACCTAACCTGAAGCAGGCAGTCTTTAAAAAGAAGAATATTATTCAGGAGCAAGAAGAGGCAGGAAAGGGTACCGGTACCCAGGTAAGAGAGCATCATATCCTGTGAGCACCAAGGATTAGAAATAAGGAGATGGCAATGAGACATTCAGGAACACATAAAGAAGGTCGTTGAAGATACATGGGAGGAGGGGAAAAAGGAGAAAAGAAACTGTAGAATTCCTTTTTACTACTTATAACTTAATAGTGTCCTAATTGCTATTATTATAGAAATATTTACAGATAATAAAAAGAATGATAATGTTTTACTCTCGGCCTTTCTTCTGTCAATATTGCTTGCCTACCTTCTAAGTAATAAAGAATAAATTCAGTGTTAACAGGCTGACTGAACAGAAGAATCCTGAGGAAATACTGTGAAAATGTTTCAAATATATATAACACTAGACTTTTGAAAAGATTCTGCTATTCCATTGGATTTTGTCTTTTATTGACCACAATTCTTACAGCAAAAAGTGAACTAAGAATTGTAAGCCAAGCTTGACATTTTAGGTCTGCAAAGCATTTCTTTTTATTTTTTTAAGCACATGAATGCCATCGTTTAAAGGATAACCTGAGTAAACATGGCTACATGTATCACGCATAAGAACTATGAAGAAGAGAATTGTAGAATATAGTAATTTTCAAATTTTTTGAGGTTGGATATCCTTATAAGTGTTTACAAACAAGTATAAGCCTTAGCTCTGTGTGCATTACAGGCAAATTATTTTATTAACTACATTTGCTACTAGTAATGCCTCAAGACCCAGTTGGGCTCCACAGACTTTTAAA
Organism: Hyaena hyaena; assembly: GCF_003009895.1. Classification (NCBI taxonomy): domain Eukaryota; kingdom Metazoa; phylum Chordata; class Mammalia; order Carnivora; family Hyaenidae; genus Hyaena; species Hyaena hyaena. The sequence continues at coordinate 850,606 of NW_024080713.1, read as the reverse complement.
AATCAGAAAAGAAATGATTTGGTCCATCAGGTATCTAGTAATACTGGTTCTTATAATTTCCTCTACCCATTTTCTCCTTTATATAATGTAAACAACATCCTCCCTTTCTCCTATGTCAAGAGATCATTGTGCCAATTAAGTAATCCTGCCTTCTATTTTTATTGTTTCCTCTTATTATAATTGCAAACAGAATCATAAAATAAAATTAGAGAGATTTTTAGACAGATGAGATTGACTAAATATCTGACTGTATGAATAACATGCTTTCTTACACAATACAAATAATATTCAATATTCATAACTGAAAAAAGACAATTGTCTCATTTTCTATTTTTATTCTTTTTCTGTTTAACATTCAGAAAAATATCCAGGAAAATAGAAAAGATATGTACTATCTAGAAGCTATTTTTCCTAAGACCAATAAAGCAGTTGAAAGAAAGAACTGGAGAAAAAAATGTATCATTTAAATATTATGAAAAAAAATAAGTCTAAGAGTTGAATATAATTCATGATTAGGAATAGTTTTAGAAATAGTTATAAACCAATTTTTTAACAAGTCTCCAACTCAATATTTGAACCTAGTTTATAAAAGTTTATCCAGAAGTATATTTCCTTATTTCAAAATGGTCAGAAAAATTTTGCTACTTGATTCCAAAAATGGAATAGGTGAACAGAAAACTATTTGGATGTCCTAATTTGATTTCAAAGGGTAACTCTCTGTGTAATCTTTTGGTTTTAAAACAAAAAAATTTTTTTACTGTTTATTCATTTCCTGAGAGAGAGAGATAAAGTACAAGTGGGGGAGGGTTAGAGAGAAAGGGAGACACAGAATCCCAAGCAGGCTCCAGGCTCTGAGCTGTCAGCACAAAGCCAGACTTGGGGCATGAACCTCCCAACTGTGGTATCATGACCTGAGATGAAGTGGGATGCTTAACTGAGCCACCCAGGTGCCTCCCCATTTTTTTAAATGTTTGTTTATTTTTGAGAGAGCGAGAGAGAAAGAGAGAGAGAGCGAGAGAGTGTACATGCATGTGCGATCAGGGGAGGGGCAGAGGGAAGGGGAGAGAGGATCCAAGGTGGGCTTTGTGCTGACAGCAGCAAGCCCAATGCAGGGCTTAAACTCATGAACCTCGAGTTTATAACCTGAGCACAAGCTGGATGCTCAACTTTCTGAGCCACCCGTGTGCCCCTCTGCGAAATCTTTAATAAAGTGAAGGTAAGGCAGCAATTTTAAGAATGCAGACCAGTGACACTAGCATCTACTGGGAGCTTGCAAGAAATACAGAGTCTAGCTCTACTGCAAAACTATTAAACCAGAGTCCTCAGGTGATTAGTAGCATGCACCGACAAAAGATTTCCAGTAGCAAGGTTCTAGACTACTATACTACTATCACAATTGTTCATCAAATCACATAGCCACTTCTCTACAGCAAAGGGGTTGAAATATCCAGCGCCATTTATGGCCGCCAGAGTTAACAACCTACCGCCAACAAGAGCAACACAGCTTCTAAGCTCAGTACCCAAAATGGAATTCTGGTGTATACCTCTGTGTGACCTTAAGAATGTTACTTAACTCTGTGCCCTCATTATCCATACAAAAAGGATGGATAGGTATACCTATCTTATAAAAATGATGCCTAAGTTTAAGTGAACTATTATATAGAAAATACTTAGAATTAGTGCCTGACACACTATAGGTGATCAGGAAATATCTACTATTATCATTATTGTTAGTGTTAAGCTCAATTGCCACTGAGAGAAACGTGGAAAAGAACAAGATAGGACAATAGTAGATTAGATTATACCTGAACTATGGCAGTTAAAGATATTTTTTAAAACCAAAATATTCTGATCACTTAAAATTAGAACTAGGTTAAGGCACTTAAGTACAAATAGACTAACATTTCTGAATTTTAAGTATTCCAGTAACTGCATCGTTTTTCTGTTTTTGATGGTATTTCAATGCCATACTTAGTCTATCTTACCAGTCGCTTGCTATAAAGTAATGCAGTACTGCTGCCACTGGAGACTGCCCATTTAGAAAAATGCATGACATGTTCCAATTGTTTAGAGAGTCCAGCCACTTCCTGTTGTTGTTGCATAAGTTTCATGCGATGGTCCTTTGCAAGGCTCTGAAGAGAAGAAAATTTCAAAATTAGTTCTGCATATAACATATTTTAATGGTCATTTTCAGATTACCGAATTAGAATAACTGTCACCTCTGAGAAGCCAAGTGACAGAAACTTAAAAATACTCTTAGTGTAAAGGATCACTCACTGCCACAAAAACTGTACACCAAACACGGCAGCTTCTGCTGTTGCCACCTACCCCCCATCCCAGGGAATTTAGGTCTGTGTTCATGCAGCTTCCAATACCCAAAAGGGGTGAAAACCATGGATTAGCTATAATACAGTCAATGCCTGTTAAATTCAATACTTACAAATAAAATTCAATGCTCACAAATAAAATACAAATAAAATTCAATACTCAAAAATAGAATTCAATATAATAAAAATAAAATCCTCCAATCTGATAAAGTTATCAGATCACATGACTTGTGCAATCATATGATTTCCTGTTTTAGGCATTCTAGTCCTGACTGCAACCAGTCTGTGCTCAGTCACACCATGTGGTAGACAACACTTAAATTTTTTGTGTGTGTTGTTTTTGACAGAGAGAGCAGGAGAGCACATGCACACGGGGGAGGGGCAGAGAGACAGGGAGAGAATCTCAAAGCAGACTTCACGTGCAGCACAGAGCCCAATGTGGGGTTCAATCTCACAAACCAGGAGATCGTGACCTGAGTGGAAATCAAGAGTTGGATCTTTAACTGACTGAGCCACCCAGGCACTATGTTATCTTCATTTTTCTGAAAAACTCTCTGAGAGATTCTGATTTACAGTGGAGTCTGTAAAAAGCCACAGCAATGCATGCACTACTAATCTCTAAGAAAGCCAATCTAAGCGATGCTTGATTTTAAACAGAGCTTGGAAAATGTTTAAAATTCTTTAAGTGTTTCTAGTAAAAAAAGAAAAAAGAGGGGCACCCAGGTGGCTCAAGTCAGTTGAAGGTCCGACTTCAGCTCAGGTCACGATCTCACAGTTTGTGAGTTCGAGCCCTGTGTGAAGCTGTGCTGACAGCCTGGAGCCTGGACTGTGTCTCCTCTTTCTCTGCCCCTCTCCTACTCACACTTGGTCTCTCTCTCAAAAATAAGTAAACATTTAAAAAAACATAAAAAAGAATCACAGAATCTTGAAAAAAATACTGTAAATGAGGTCTCCTGGACAGAATACTTCTTCACTAAATAAGACAAGTCTTTATTCTTCGTTTCCTGTATGGCTGATAAGCCACAGGAATGACATGCTTTCCCAGGAGGGATAGGACTCTCCAATAAAGACCTAATTATTTATAGGAGTGTTTTATTTTTAACCCTTAAACATCAGAATTTTTTTATTCTCTTTTCATCCTAAATTGCTTTACTGTGAACTCTTTCTGCACTAATATATTAAAAGAATACTAAAATACCATGCCATTAATATTATGTTACTATACCATGGAGAAGCTGTAATCTATTATTGGGAGGTGAACAGTGACTTTGGATCTTGACCTTCATGAGTATTAAAAAACTCATAAAGACCACAATATTTTTCTCATCGTGGTAAGAAACAACTGTCCTAAGTGCCCTGAGTATCCCTCCTTTAGTACTGCTTTCACAGAGGATTAAGACTGAGTGGAAGGCACATCCTTTTACTTAATTTCTCATAAGGTTAAACATTTATGTTTGAAAATAAAATATAGCTTAGTTATCTTTCTAAATCTTTTTTGCTCAATTGCACCGCTTTGGTGACCCAAAGTTGTCACTTAAATGAATCTAAAATAATTAAACTCTTCAACATTTACAGAGCTCCTTCAAGCAAGGCACTGTGCTTCGTGCTATCAAGGAAACACTAAGCCACAAAGTGTCACCTACAATGTAGAACATGGCAAAATAAAACTTAGGAATGGAGAAGAAATATTATTCAATCATAAATGGATGAAAAAGTCTGTGATTTCAAATTCACAAATACATGAGAAACTACTATATTAAATCACTATGAACATACTGTCCCATTAATAGTAACTTACCTCAAGTTGATGCAGTAGGGCTTTTCCTTTTTTATTTATTTCTACCATCAATGTAAATATAGCAACTTTAATATCCTGTTCCACTTGCTTTTGATTTTGATTTACCTCAATTATCCTGAAAATTAAATGAAAGAGGGGAAAAATTCTAAAATTTAAGGCAGAAGTTTGTTTTATAATATTTAAAATTGATTTTTTGATGTCTAAATGAGGCCAAAAGGTTTTCAACTCTTAAAAGCTCAGCTGTTTCTAAGGGTCTGTCAGTTTAAATGGACTTTCTTGAAGAGGACATAGCAGAAACATAATTCTTCTGAAAAAAATACAGTCACTTAATTCAATCTTAAAGTCAAAATGTGTAAACCTGCAAAAGAATGAACACATTTTATGAAAATATGATTTGGAAAGATCGCGATTAAGTCATCTAAGAAAATCAATACTTGGCCAAAAAGGGTAGACCAAAAAAAGATTTATAAACAAGAAAACTATTACTCTGAGCATGTTCGTTTGTATCCACAATAACTTGGAAGTAGGAAAGTGTAAGCAAGTGTGTCCCTGTTAGTCACCTGAGCTGCTACAGTATTCACTATACCTGCAAAGAAGCAAAGACAACGATAGCAGTGTGCTACTGTGAGGACGCATCTGTCTTCAAATAAGCAGCTCAATACTACTTTATGTTTCGTCAACTATCATGTACAGTTTTCCCCTTGATTAGAGAAGGCCATTGTCATGGAGATCGAGATATACAGAAAGGAAATACATAGCACCATACCAGAATATCATACAAAAGCAAAAGAGAATTAATAGGACACCCACTAAACATTTTGAGAGAAATTAAAAGTTTCATTTCTCGAGTTTGCTTCTCCAATAGTTATCCTCCAAAACTTAAACCAATAGGGCAGAGATTTTATTCTCTGTTGCAATTTAAGATAATCATTTGACACCAATATTGGCTATTAAGATCAAAAAACCCAGACAGATCTGGGAAGAGAACAATCCCCTGAAACGAAACAAAACAAAAACTAATTTAGGATTTAAATTCTCATGATGTTTGAACAGGATGAAAAAAGGACATGCAGTGCCGTGTCTGCACATACATAAAAACGAATTAATACCAAAGTAAGTCATCGCAATAAATGTAATCCTTTTATGATAGTCTATTCAGATATGAGCAATTAGCACCTAATCCAAAGATTCTTTAATTCTTACCACAATTCAAAACCCTAAATCCTTTCAGGCAATAATGCATGACTTTGTAAAAATAGCATAAGCCACTAACAGGTAAACGAACAAATCTGGAGAATTCACACTATCTGATTTGAAGACTAACTATAAAAAGCTATAGTCATAAAGAAAGTGGGGTACCAGAAAAAAAGAAAAATACAATGGGACAGAATAAAGAGTTTAGAAATAACCGTACACATATATGGTCAACTGACTTCCTACAAAGGTGCTAAGGTAACATTTTAGTCTTTATAACAAATGGTGTTGGAACAAATGGACATCCATAGGTTACAAAAAAGTGAACTTTGGCCCATAGCTCATAGCATATACATGATGAAAGAGTAAGAAGAAAGTAAATTTCATCAAGGGTAGATCTTTTACATAAAATTACTTATTTTACAATAGCTACAATTTGCCACTTAGATAGCAGAAACACCTATAACTATGTCTCTTCATCATTCCGTAAATATCCCTTACAAATTTTCAACTACTCATATAACCATTTATTTATGTATTAAAAAAATTTTTTTTTAACGTTTATTTATTTTTGACAAAGAGAGAGAAAGAAAGAGCACTAACAGGGAAGAGGCAGAGAGAGAGAGGGAGACACAGAATCTCAAGCAGGCTCCAAGGTCTGAGCTGTCAGCACAGAGCTCGATGTAGGGCTTGAACTCACAAACTGAAAGGTTTGAAGTTGGGCACCTAACCAACTGAGCCACCCAGGCACCCCTCAGATAACCTTTTAAACCAACTACTTACTCTATTTGGCAAAAATAGTATTATGACTAGAATACAGTAAATCAAACAGTATTTGGTTAATATAGTTGTTACATGAAAGAGAAAGGTAAAATGAAATGAGACCTGATAAGGAAGAATAACAAAAACAAAAGACACACAATAGAACTGTTACTATCACAATGATGAATAAAAATGGACCTAATAATAGAAAAAGGTTAGTGACAAAAATAACAGATTATAATGATTGATCTTTAAGTCAGATGAACCACAAAAGACTTTTTTCTCTTAGGAATCCCCAGTGAGGCCTTTCTCATTCAGGCTCTTTCTAAAAAGGATTTCTTATATTTATTTAGACAGTGATATGTTACTTTTGTATGCAAAACAACAAAAGAAGGGAAATATGAGATTTCATAGGTGTTGTAAAAGTTGTACTATTTCAGTGTGGGTTCCAAATGGGAGTAAAAAAAGGATGGGGGGGGAGGAGCGGGGGAAGCCAGACAAAATCATTCTTCCATGTGGAGGTGAGTGGTTTGCTCCCCTAATCACTGACTTGTAAGATGTGAGACTTTAGACAGTTGAGGATTACTCCTTTGGAAAACAAAAAGTGTAACAGGTAATATGTGAAACTGTGTAAGTAGTGTATCTGATAAGGAATTAACGGTGTGTGAAGCCATTTAATGATCCCTGCCTGCTGGTGTTCTAAGGCCTCTACCTTACTGTAGGTAAAACATGACAGCCCAGAGAAGGCAGCTCAAAGTTGACCAATGCTTAAAACAGCAGTTAGGTATACCTAATAAAGTGTTAAAACATTTTACAACAGTGGCAAAAATAGCTGATCTTGTTTTTAAATCCTAGCATTTCTTTAAAATTTGAAACATCAGATAATTATAAATTATCAATACCTGCCAGATAAATGAGCCATTACTCAATGCAGTTTATTACCTTAACAGTTTTGAAATTTTATAGCTGAAAAGAATGCTTTCTAGTCCAGTTTCCAGAAACCCAAAGTTTCTAGAAAAGTCTTACAAACTATATGTTATTAGACCCATCTAACAGCATACTTCGATCTACTTCACCAAGAGCTAAGTAAAATACCTATTCTAAAAGTGAATATGCTTAATACATTATATAAACATGATTTATTATAACGCCACAAATGTAAATTTACCTGTTTTGGATCTGATTTCCTGTGAATTTTATGTATTTTGTTTTTTCCATCAGTTTGGTGATTAGTGTATCTATGATCACTTTCTGATTCTGAAAAGCTTCTTCTATAAACTGGTATCTGAAAAGACAAGTAAACAAGCCAATTATTTCATGCTAATATATCAAAAATGAGGAAAAGCCCCCAAATAGAAAACTATTTAAGATAATAAGAGTTTAAAAGACACAAAAAAATACTAAATATATCCCTAGAAGGCAGGTTTTCTGCACTCTCCAAAGTGTCCCTAAGAAAGGAGAAGTCTTTACAAACATTACTCATGGAAAGTCTAAATTATTTTGGAAATTTGAGGAAGATACACATCTATCATTCATAGTTTAAAAGCCTGAAGAACTCACCTGGCAGACCTGGCAAAAAGTAACCACAGATATTAAAGTAGATTTACTTACTACTTTGCAATTCCCTAATTATTAAAGTTTGATGCTGTAAATAAACATTTTGATGATCACTTTAATGGTTGAGAACGTGCACACATGTAGATGCATGCACACACGTGCGCACGCGTACACACACACACACACACACACGAGTGGGGGAGGGATAGAGTGAGAGAGGAAGAGAGAGGATCTCAAGCAGGCTCCATACTGTCAGTGCAGAACCCGACACAAGGCTCGATCTCATGAACAGTGAGATCATGACTTGAGCCAAACTCAAGAGTTATGACACTTAACCAACTGAGCCACCCAGGCCCAGCTTGAAGATCACTTTTGAACATTATTAGGTAGTTGTGTCATAAAGGTCACAAACATATTACTTTGGGAAAATAGTGGGAAGAGGAAAAACTCTTGATGCTATGCCTTGCATGTAACAAGCTTCAAGCAACATAAAATACAGCACTTTAAAATATTTAACTTGGAAATGAACATGATAATCTTTGACAAGCTATGTATGATGACTCAAGAGTAGCTCCAGGGACACAGTAATGTAGAAGATAACCAGTTTTATTAGTTCTTCATAAATTGCATAAAATACAGTATTTTACATAACGTGATTTAAAAGTGTAAGCATACACAAACCAGTATTATACTGTTGCCAGCATTAGAAAACACAGTTAATATTCTGTTCGATTTTCTCTGTACAGAATGCAGTCTTTGGGACCCTAGTACCATGTAACATTAGATGAAATGGTCAAAATGGTCATTGTTATCTCGCTCCTAAACTCAATTTAAAAACTTCCAATATTCTTTAACGATGTTTTCTGGTTCATTTTACAGATAATCTTTATCAGGTTTAGGAAATTTCATTTTATTCTTAGTTTGCTAAGATTTTATATCATGGGTACATAATTTTAACAGAATATTTCTCCTGTCTCTATTGAAACGATTAATTTTTCCTTTATTCTTTTAATATGAATTACATGATTGATTTTCAAATGTTACATGAACTCTGTATACCTAAAACAAGGCCAACTTGGTTGCAATTATACTGTCTTAAAATCACAATACTACTGGATTTGGTTTCCTACTTAATTTCATAGAATTTTCACATTCATGGTGAGACTAGCCTGTAATTTTCTATTTTTATTCCTCATAAAAGAAGCTGGAAAGGATTCATTCTTTTATTGTCCTCTGGATGAGACTGTATGTATTTAAAAGGTGTTATTTTTACCTCATCTATTTTGTTGATTCATCAATGAAGTCATCTGGGCCTGTAGTTTCCCTTGTTAGAAAGTTAAAAATTACAGATATAGATTAAATCAAAGGACTATTCTAATTTTCTATCTTACCTTGTGCTAGTTTTGGAAAGCTGTATTTTATTTTTTCTTTATTTTTTGAGAGAAATGAGGAAGCAGGGGAGGGGCAGAGAGAGAGGGAGACACAGAATCCCAAGCAGGCTCAGTGCTGCGTCACAAACTGTGAGATCATGACCTAAGCTGAAATCAAGAGTTGGATGCTTAACTACCTGAGCCACCCAAGTGCCCCTGGTAAGCTGCATTTTCTAAAAATTATCCTATTTCATGCAAAAATTTCCAAATCCATTGACAGATATCCTTTTCAAACTTTTAAATGCTTTTAGAAAATGTGGTGATGCCCCCTTTTCATTCCTGGCATTGTTTGGGCCTGCTCTCTTCATCTCTCATAAAGGAATTTGTCAATTTACTAGTCTTCTGAAAGAATTGATTTCTGGCTTTATCTACTTCATTAATATCTGCACTTATCCTCACTGTGTCCTCTTCTTCGCTTAGTTTAGGTTTAATTTACTGATTTTCTGAACTTGAGATGTTTAGTGTATTTACTGTTTATCTATCTAATATGTACATTTAATGATATCTATTTCCCTCTCATCACGGCCTCAACAGTGTATTTCAAGGATATTATTTCCAAGATCATTCAGATAAAAATATTTTCCAGGGCGCCTGGGTGGCTTAGTCGGTTAAGCGTCCGACTTTCACTTAGGTCACGATCTCGCGGTTCGTGGGTTCGAGCCCCGCGTCGGGCTCTGTGCTGACTGCCAGCTCAGAGCCTGGAGCCTATTTCAGGGTCTATGTCTCCCTCTCTCTCTGACCCTCCCCTGCTCACGCTGTCTCTCTCTCTCTCCTAGAAATAAATAAAAATATTTAAAAAAAAATTTTTCCTATGTCCACTGAGATTTCTTCTTTGACATTTTATTTAAATTTAGTTCAAACTGCTTATTTTGAAATAATTTCAGTTAAATCTGCAATGGTACAGAGATCTCCTACACATTTACACAGCTTAGTTTTTCAAATATTAATTCATCATAGCTCTTCAATGCCTCAGGAATCATATGCATTTCCTAAAAGAAAGGACACGGCTATGTAATCATAGTGTCATAATTAAATATAAAACTGACACTGAAGGATCTTTGGTTAAGCGTCCACTTGGACTCAGGTCATGATCTCATGGTTTGTGGGCTCTGTGCTTCCGATTCTGTGCCTCGCTCTCTCTCTGTCCCACCCCTGCTTGCGCTCTGTCTCTCAAATATAAACAATGAAAAAAATTTTAAAAAGAAAACTGACACTAAGATAATACTCTCATCTAAACCACAGACCATATTCCAACAATGTCATTTGTTTCAATAATGTCCTCGAAGGGGTGCCTGGGTAGCTCAGGTGGTTAAGCCTACCATGGTCAGCTCAAGACATGATGTCACAGTTTGCGGGCTAGAGCTCTACAGTGGGCTGGGTGCTAGCAGAGCCTGCTTGGGTGGGATTCTCTCTCCCTCTCTCTCTGCTCTCCCCCAACTCAGAATCTCTCTCTCCCCCGCCCTCTTTCTCTCAAAATAAATTTTAAAAAATAATAATGTCCTCTAAAAAAATTTTCCCCTACTAGTCTAGGATACAGCATAGCATCATGCATCGCTGCATTTAGTTTTCATATGAATTTCATTTCTTCATTTTCAAATATATGGAGATTTTTATCGTCTATTATTATTTTCTACATTAATTGCACTGAGTTTTTACACAAGAACTTTATATGATTTTAACCTTCTGAAATTTAAGATTGCTCTGACATATGGTCAATTAAATGTTTTATGGTTGTAAAGAATGTGTATTATTGGGTGCAGTGTTCCTTAATGTCCACGAGGTCATTTGCTAATTAGGTTATTTGAATCTTACTGAAATTTACTGTTTTAGTTTGCTTGTTTTGTCAATTATTGAGAAAAGTATGTTGAAATTTCCCACTCTATAGATTTGTCTGTTTGTTCTAAGTTCTGTCATTTTTTGTTATGTATTTTAAACCTATGGGCATATTAGATTTAGAACTGTTACATCTTTTAAATGACGAGAGCCTTTTATCATATAAAGTTTCCCTCTTTATCTCAAACAATACACTTTCATATAACAGCTTGCCTTTGGTTAGTGTTTGTGTAACACATCTTTCCTGTCATTCGCTCTATATACTTAGGGATTTAGTTGTTTGTCTTCTAAAAAGCAAATAGCAGATTTTCTATTTTCTTTCTTATCCTGCTTGAAATCTTTTAATTTGGGATATTTTATCCATTTACACTTATTATAATTACAAATCTATTTACAGATTTACACTTACCAAGTCCTTATTAAATCCAATCTGTTGTTTTTCTTCTTTGGCCTGATTATTCCACTTCCCTTCTATGTTACTTTGATAATCAGATACACTTTTATATTCTTTTAGTGATTACTCTAGACATTACAAAATACAGAGCTGGACTTATCTAATAGTGATTTGTACTTTTTTACCATCTTCCTAAACTGTGCATAAGCCTTAGAACAGACTCCATATACCCCCCTAACGTGTCTGTTGTGTAATACACAGAACACACACAACACATACCAGTAAGACATTTTCATTGTTTCATAAGTTGATATTTGTTTACATTTACTCATACTCAACCATTTTAATTGGTTTTCATTCTATCATGCATTAACTACCATTTCTCTTTTGCCCAAGGCGTACTTAAGAGAGGGTTTACTGGAGATATATTATCTCAGTTTATTTGGTCTGAAAATGTCTTTCATTAATCTTCATTTTAAAGAACATGTTCACTGGCTATATAATTTTAGCTCTGTAATTATTTTCATTTTGTACTTAAAAAAAAAAAAAATCCATTGCCCCCCCGCTCCTTTTTAGCCTCCTAGGCATTTATAGGGCTTCCTATATATGGGCTAGATATCTTTCTTCAGTATTACCATATTCCAAGCCATTATATTCTTTTTTTTTTTTTAAAGGAAAGACAATTTTATTTTATTATTATTATTTTTTTAATTTCTAGGAGAGAAAGAGAGAGAGACAGCATGAGCAGGGGAGGGTCAGAGAGAGAGAGGGAGTCACAGACTGAAACAGGCTCCAGGCTCTGAGCTGGCAGTCAACACAGAGCCCGACGCGGGGCTCGAACCCACGAACCGCGAGATCATGACCTAAGCGAAAGTCGGACGCTTAACCGACTAAGCCACCCAGGCGCCCCCCAAGCCATTATATTCTGTCCTTACATGTTGCTTCCTTCTCATTTCCTTTCTCTTCTCTCCTTCTTGGGCCCCAGCTGGACCCTGTATTACTACTTCTCCATTTCTACTTTCCATCCTGGGTATTTTCTTACTTTTCTTCTAGTTCATTAATTCTCATTTCCTGCTATGTCACATCTGTTACAGCCTCTAATGACTTAATTTCAGTTATGGTAATTTTCCATTCTGGACTTTATAACTCATTCTTTTTTATAGTTTTCAGTTCTATACCCAAATTTTCCATTTTGTCCCTGATCTTCAATATGGTAGGATGTAGCCCTAAGGGTCTTTTTATATTATTTGTTGTATCTGGTAGGTTTTGTTCACATTATCTAATCACTTAGCATACTTGATTCCTTCTAATTATGTGTTGGACCATTTTGCAAAATTCATTATTGAATAAATTTGAGGCACAGGATGATGCTTTCTCTTTTCAGGGAGCATTTACACTTGAATCTACCAGGTAGGTACCCTGGGGCACCAGCAACAGGATTTCAACTTATTCTAATAGTCTTTGCGTACTGAAAAAATCTGATGCTGAAGCTTCAGTCCCACTCAGCAGCTTTTTACTAGCTAGTTCATCTTTACTCTAATAGTAGAGACTTTTACAGTTCCAAATTAAGGCAAGGAGAAGCCTTTAAGCCCTGTAGCCCCTGAACTCCAATTGCTGTCTTCCCAGCCCTGTGGCCTATTAAAGATGCTCCCTGATTTCCTGGTAAAATGCCTTAAAGGGGAAAAACACTCCTCTTTTTATCCGTCCCTACTCCAACCTGGTCCAGTAAATCTTTACTACTAAGTTTTTTTTTATCACTGACTTCTGTATTTTCTCCAGGTTTTCTAGTTATCCTCCCTGGTATGGCTTGGTCCAAACTGCCTCGCCTGCCATTATTGGGAGCCTAGACAATATTTTTTTTAGGTTTTCTTTAAATTCCAGTTAGATAACATACAGTATAATATTAGTTTCAGGTGTACAATTTAAGGATTCAACACTTACACACAATATTTGAAACTCATCATAAGTGTATTCCTTAATCCCAATCACCTTTTCAACCCTACCCACCAACCATTTTATTTTATTTCTTAAATGTTTATTTATTTTTGAGAGACAGAGAGAGACAGAGCACGAGTCAGGGAGGGCCAGAGAGAGAGGGAGACAGAATCTGAAGCAGGCTCCAGGCTCTGAGCTATGAGCACAGAGCCCAATGCGGGGCTCAAACCCATGAACCATGAGATCATGACCTGAGCCGAAGTCGGATGCTCAACCGACTGAGCCACCCAGGCGCCCTACACACCCACCATTTTAAGAAATTTTATTTGTACTGATCAGAATCTTACTATTTAAAATAAATCAGTGGTTGCTAACTCAAATGCCTATGTTCATCAGATTTAGAAATAATCTTCGGTAGGGGCGCCTGGGTGGCTTAGTCGGTTAAGCGTCTGACTTTCGCTTAGGTCATGATCTCGCGGTTCGTGGGTTCGAGCCCCGCGTCGGGCTCTGTGCTGACTGCCAGCTCAGAGCCTGGAGCCTGTTTCAGTCTGTGACTCCCTCTCTCTCTGACCCTCCCCTGCTCACGCTGTCTCTCTCTCTCTCTCCTAGAAATAAATAAAATATTAAAAAAAAAAAAAAAAGAAAAAGAAATAATCTTCGGTAGAACTATGATGAATTGTGAACGGCATGCCTCATTCTACAGAACACTGAAGTGAATTCCACCCAAATGCTGACATGAAACTGTATGAGGCCCATGTCTATAACAGGTTCCAATCTCTCAAAAACCCAAAGATCTAGTTTTTTTTTTTTTAATGTAAAATCTCCTCATTTTACAACACTGGAAACTAATTCCATTTATTTTTAAATAGTGTATAAGCCAGTGGTTCTCAACTGATGGTGATCTTGTTCTGTAGGGCATTTGGCAACATCTGGAGACATTTCTGGTCATCATAACTGGGAGGATGCCACTGGCATCTAGTGAATACAGGTCAAAGATGCAGCTGAACACCATATAGTGCACCAGACAGCACCCCCACAAGTATCCATAGTGGCCAAGTTGAAAAATTCTGGAACAGGCCAACATACTGTGGGCCAAACAAAACTTTATTTGCTGACTGCCATTTGGTCGGGGTGCCAACAGCACTCCAGGCCTCATAATGCTTACTATACATGTGTGAACATAATTAAAGATGACAGTACCTATGCTCTTTATGTTCTAATAACTGGCAGTCCCGGCATGTCAGTTTGTCACATGTTTCACAGTAAAGCTTCAGCTGTTCCTTCTTATGAAAAGGACAAAACACTGGTCGCTGACTGGTCACACCAACCGCCTCTGTAGAAACAACAGGAGGCAAAAAGAAGAAAATTAACATAAGTGAATACTACCTAATTATTAGGTTGTTCATTTACATTTCAATCCATAGAGATATAAGAGAGCTAGAAACAGTTTCACGGACGCCATCACTACTACTAGGTTTGTTGTCTGGGGACAGATGGTAGCTTTGCTTGTGCTGAGCACAGCATCATGTACAGACTTGTCCAATCACTATGCTGTACACCTGAAATTAATGTAACATTGTGGGTCAACTAGACTGCAATTAAAAAAAAAGAAAAAAAACAAAATGTTAGGTGTTCTCAGCATTTTAGAAGGAAAAGATAAATAAGCTTTCCATTCCAGAAATTCAGATTAACTCAGGAGAAAAATAAAGTATGTAGTTTAAAATGTGCTTTATGGAATTAAAAAGTCTTAATAAGCCAGGTAAATGAGTGTGACCCAACTGGATGTTTTCTACCCCAAATATGGGAAAAGACTGTTTTAAATGGAATTCAGAAAATCTAATAAAAATGTATAAAGAATGTGATAAAAAGTTATGTACCCACTTTTGCAAAAATCTCACAAAGGGTACCCATTAACATGGAAATAATCATAAAGTTTTCACTATATACGATAGTTCTCCATGTAACTTCTTAATAGTTATCCAGAGTGAGGAGAATACTGAGCAATGCTTATGTATAATGTCAAATTTTTAAAAATCAGAATACAAATAAATACAATAATTCAACAGTAAACATCAGTTATCTTACTAATAATTAAAGGTAAAATCCAAACATTTCAGAACTAATCCCATTTCTAGAAATAGTCACTATTAATAACCTAGTATGTGTTCTTATGGTTGTTTTTCTTTGTATATAACTACATACACTAGTAGGTATTTTGTTTCAAAATTTTTTACTAAACCGCATTTCACATACTGTCTTTTAAAATTTTTTTCACTTAACTCTTAGATACCTTTCTGTGTTAGTAAATACATCGACTTATTAACTGCATAGTATTCCATCAAATGAATGTAACAACTGCAGCAGACATCTGAATGTTTCTCATTTTTTGATATTGTATGAGAATGTTGAAATTAGCATATGACATGTTTAAGTCACTGAATGCTTCCACAGATAAATTCCCAGTAGCAAGGCTGTTTGGTCAAAGGGTGATTTATACAAACCTAACTAAATGATTCTTCAAAAACAATTGTACCAATTTGTACTCTTACCAATGCACAGTGGCTATTACCTACATTACTAACAGTGTTTGCTCAGTATCTTTTGGATATACTTCTTCAATAACTGAGATTGGACAACATTTCACATTCATCAACCATTTATATTTCTTTTAATAATTGTCTGTTTATAACCTCTGTTTTTCTGTCCAACTGTCTTTCTTACCAATTTGTAAACACATTTGATATACTGCCTGCCAAAGATTTTAGAAATATTTTCTCCAGTCTGATTTGGGTTATGGTAGTTTTTCCAAGTAGATCCTTAAAATATTATATAGAAAAACTTGTTTTTATTTTTTATGGCTTTAATTTTTGAGAACTACTTCTAGAAAGGCTTTTTCCTTTCTAATTATAAAAATGTTTACTTTTTTTTTCTTGCAGTGAACTTTTATGGTTTCTCTTTTTAATATAAAATTGTGTGTTTATCTAATTTATTTACTTATACAGTTGGCCTTTGAAAAACATTGGTTTTAAGTGCACAGGTCCACTTACACATGATTTTTCTTGATAAATACAGGGACTTCTAAATGTATTTTCTCTTCCTTGGGATTTTCTTAACATTTTCTTTTCTCTAGCTTACTTTGGAAGAACGCAGTAAATAATACACACACATTTCTTACAGTATGTGTTTTAATTGACTATTTGTTACCAGTAATGCTTCCAGACAACAGTAGGCTATTAATAGTTATGTTTTGGGAGTCAAAGTTTTATGTGGATTCTCAACTGCACAGGCGTCAGCACTCCTAAGCCCCACTGTTATTCAAGGTACTACCAATATTTACAAAAATCAATCTGTATGCCAGCATGTAGAATTGAGTTCACAGACTCACATTTTCTAATCACAATAAAATTATAAAGTTGAAACCAGAAACAAAAAAATCCAATGAATGGATGAATTAATGAATTCATTAATGAATTCTTGGGTTCATAATAACCACACTGTTTAGCAACTTGCTTTTTTGCATTTAATACACATCATGGCCTTCTTTCCATATCACTATTTATAATATACGAAAAGCAGAAAACAACAAACGTACATATTCATAAATCCCCAATGGTTTTTTAACCAAAACTTCTAGTTTGTTTGTTTTTTTAATTAAGTTGGTTCCATGCCCAATGTGGGGCTTAAACTCACGACCCTGAGATCAAGAGTTGCATGTTCTTGGAAAGAGCCTAAGTGTCCATCAACAGACAAATGGATCAAGAAGATGTGGTTTATCTATACAATGGAGTACTACATGGCAATGAGAAAGAATGAAATCTGGCCATGTGTAGCAACTTGGATGGACCTTGAGGGTGTCATGCTGAGCGAAATAAGTCAGGCAGAAAAGGACAAATATCAGATGTTTGCACATATAGGAGGATTAGGAAGAACTTAACAGAGGACCATGGGGGAGAAGAAGGGGAGAAAGGGTGGGGGAAAGAGAGAGAGGCAAACCATGAGAGACTCTTGAATGCTGAGAACTGAGGACTGATGGGTGTGGGGGGGGAGGGGGGAGATGGGCATGGAGGAGGGCACTTGTGGGGATGAGCACCGGGTGTTATACGGAAACCAACTTGACAATGAACTATTTGTTTAAAAAAAAAAAAAAAAGAGTTGCATGTTCCATTGACTGAACCAGACAGGTGCCCCTATAGATGCAGAATATTTAAAAAATAGTAGAAATCAAAGTGGGCAAGTCATATCAACTTTAAACACTTCTAATTCTACAAAAAATAAAAAAATAAGTATCAAGTATTTATGTCAAAGAAGTTAGTAATACAACTTTAAAATAAAACTAAGGTAAACTGGGAGAAATTAAAGATAAATGTAATGAACTAAAAAATAAAGGATAATTAGATACATAAATTTCAGAGTCATTTCTGTGGATAAAAACAAAAAGATAACCTACTATCCAGTCAGAGCATAAAGTAGGCAAAAATGCCTGAAATTCATATCAAAGAAGGAAAGTAACTAGAGAAAATTAGCAATATATTAAAAGTATTAAAAGCACAACACATCAAGACCAAATGATTTTAATTCTAGCAATGCAAAAATGGTTCAGTAGTAGTAGTAATGTGAACATCCTCGTAGCTTCCTGTACCCTTCTTAATGTTCATGTCATGCAGGCCTCACAGTTGACAGAGTGACCATACATCTTTAGTTGGCCTAGAACATTCTGGTTTGTGCCTGCTGTTCTACAGTAAATAGAGCTTCTGACCTAGATAATTAGAACATCATGTCATCCACTTAAAACTTCCTTTACTTATCAGAGAATTTAGATCCTGACTCAGTCATCTTCCTAGTCCTCAGTGTCACCATCACTCTGGATGAGTTAGAAGTTTACACAGATGGTCACATTAAAAAAACAAGGTTCTCAGACTTTCTCACCTCCAGAAACCTCTCCTCTATTTTAGCTCCTTATATCATGGTTCCCCCCTAGACTTTTGATTGCTCCCCAATTGGTCCATTTCTCTAATCACAGATTCAAACATCTACTCTAATAACTTCTACTTTCTAACCTTCCAGTTTTTAGTTAACTGCTCTCACTGCTGATCTCTAGTTCCTAATAATTTCTTTTACCTTATCAAGTGACACTACTATCAACTTCATTTCATTCATACAGTTAAAAAAAATTCCTTAATTTCAATAAATGCCATTATTTGTATACCTCTCCCTCTACTTAACTTCTGAAACACCTGTCCAGCTAAACCCCAATCCTAGGTAAGTTCAATTCTTCTCTATACCCATCCCCACACTGCTGAGGTCTGATGGAGGAAGTTTTAAGGCCTAGACATCAAATGTAACTTCAATGTTACCAAACAATCTGTTTAAGTTGGAGCTCTCCTCCGACTAGAGTTATTTTAAAGATCTCTCATATTCCTTACCTTTAAATCCTATTTCCTCTGCCTTTTTTTCAATAGATAGCTGAATTCACAGAAAGGTTTTCTAGCACTCCTCTATTAAACTTAATATGAACCTGTAACCGGCCTCTTTTGTCTTTTCCTCATTAGTACCCTCAGCAATTATATTTCCTTTTCCTGTGTCACCAGACTCTTAGCTTCAACTCTTATTCTTCCTCTTCCTCTTGCATCTTACTCTCTGGCTACACTCAACTGTCTCCCTCTGGAAATCTGT
This sequence comes from Hyaena hyaena, assembly GCF_003009895.1. NCBI lineage: Eukaryota > Metazoa > Chordata > Mammalia > Carnivora > Hyaenidae > Hyaena > Hyaena hyaena. The sequence continues at coordinate 831,703 of NW_024080713.1, read as the reverse complement.
GCATGTCCTTCAGTTTTCCCCACCCCTCTCCTTCATGTGATGAACTTCTATTCATCCGTCAAGCCCCAGATTTGGCCTCTACCTAAATCCCCAAATCTGAATCTGGTGCTCCTTTGATGTGCTTCCATGGAACTTATGAGAGCACTATGAATGCTAATTTGTTCATAGTCTTTATCACACTATTAACTCCTGTTGGGTAAAAGTGTCTGTTTTATTTTTTTATATCTAATACCCAGCAAAATTCCTGGAATATAGAATAGACATACAAACACTGGTTGATTTGAATTAAAAGCAATAAAATAATTTTTAAACACAAATATATTAATAAGCCATAAAAATTAATGAAGTTCTGATAAATGCCACAACATGGATAAACCCTGAAAATATTGTGGCAAGTGAAATAAGCCAGACACCAAAGACAAATACTGTATGATCTCACTGGCAGAAATAAGCAAATTTGTAAAGACAGACAATAGATTAGAAGTTAGCAGGGTTGGAGGAAAGAAGAGAATGAGCATTATTACTTATTCGACACCGTTTCTTTCTGGGATGATGAAAAAGCTTTGGAAAGAGACTGTGCTGATGGCTGCATAACACTGTGAATGCAATAAACACAATTGAATTGGACATGTAAAAATGGCTGAAAGGGAAGTTTTAAGTTACATTTATTTTACTGCAATAAAATATTAGTAATCTTTATATTGTAAGCAATACAGTAAAAGCTGAGAAGCCATAAATTACATAAAGAGCTTCTTCAATTATCTACATACCAAATATCATGAAACAGGTTTACCACAACAATATCAGAGGGAAAAGAGTTGTAAACCTTGTTAAGTCCACCTCTTATCACACCTTAGAAATAAGAGAAGTGGTGAGAGAAGTTTCAAAAGCAACTTTTTTTTCCCATTTGCTGTACATTCACACCAAATTAAGGCATTTATGGCAAGAGGAGGGTTAGGAGTATGAATATAAGGTAGAAGGATTCTGTATCTAATCATACCTAACAACATTTATGTAAGTCTTCAAATTTCAATTACAATATACACCTCCTTTAAAAAAAAAAAACAGGAGTCTATTACAAGTGTATCAAAACAAAGTCAGTACAGGAAGGAAGAGTGGGAAGGATAGAAAAAAAAAAAGAGGTTAAAAGAACTAATGTATTACCTGGAGATACTTCCTCCTTCTGTCTCACAGTGTGGTCTTTTGTGAACTTCACTCTTTGATGAGCTCTGATGCATGTCTTGCAGAGCCACTCAACACACTCTACACAAAACCCATTAGCTTCTGCATTGTCCTCACAGCTTGTACACACCTAATCAGAGAAACGTGTCACATCAATTTTTAAGAAAAATGAGAAGGTGGTCAAACAACTAGTCACATAAAAATGATATACCAATCATATTTGGTCTCTATCGGTTATCTTAACACTGTTTGTAAATTTAAACTGTAAACATATGAAATGGAAATATCACACTGTCCTTCTTTGAGTATACCAATATTCCAGGCACTGTGCTAAGTGCTGAGGATAGAACGATGTAGAAAAGCAAACATGGTTCCTGCCGAATGATACTGAGTGTCCTAGATGGGAGTGTGGGTTCATATCCCAGTTCCCCACTCGTCAGCTGAGTAGTCTTGGGCAGGTTACTTAAAATGCTCTTTTAAAATGAGGTTAACAACAGATTTTATTGAGACACACACATTACTGGAAGGCTCACATCAATACACAATTACACACTGAGAAGTGCCATAAAGGAAAAGTCTGAGAAGCTCTAAGAGTATATGATAGGGGAAACTGATCTCGTTTTAGTGGGGCTGGAGTGTTGGACAAAGTGAGAGATTACCCAGGCACAGCTTTCTATAAGGAGATCATATTAGCATGAAGATATGAAGCTGAGTCATCAATTATTAATGAAAAGCCTTCTAGGCAGAGAACAGCATGTACAATAGCCTCCAGGTAAGAAGAGTACAGCAGGTTCAAAGAACTGGCACAAAGTAGGACTGAAGTAGAGAAATCAAGGGAAAAGACTGGCAAGAGAGAAACGAGGGGCAAGGCAGGCAGGGGTCAGATCAAGCAGGATCACATGACAGTTTTGGTCCTTGCTTTTAAGAAAGTGACATGGCCAGATTTGCAATTTTAAAAATCACTGTCACTGCAATATAGAGAACAGATTAGAAAAAGGGCAAGTGTTGGGGCGCCTGGGTGGCGCAGTCAAGTTAAACATCCGGCTTCGGCTCAGGTCATGATCTCACAGTTCGTGGGTTCGAGCCCTTCGCCGGGCTCTGTGCTGACAGCCAGCTCAGAGCCTGGAGCCTGTTTCAGATTCTGGGTTTCCCTCCCTCTCTGACCCTCCCCTGCTCACACGGTCTGTCTCTCTCTGATAAATAAAACACATTAAAAATTTTTAAAAAAGAAAAGGGGCAAGTGTTTCCTGCAGAGATAAGTTAACAGGGTTTTTTCAACGTTTTAGGTGAGAATGGATAAAGTGGGAATGAATGAGGAAGATGGGGAGTGAAACTGACGGGTTCAGAAGATGCACTGGATATGGGAGGTGAAGAAGGGAAAGCTCCTTGGTTTCTAGCACCACTATACATGGTGGTGCTCTTCTCTGGGAACAGATATTAAAGTTATTGAGAAGCAGTTCTTATGTTATCTTCTGTCACTGGAAAAAGAAATTCCCCTTCAGTTATTGCTCAAGTTAGCTAAATTCCAAATACCTGGACATTTTCATGCATCCAAACCTGCCTTTTCTTCAGCTCTTATCTTTAACCTTTCTAACATCATTAAAGCCACTGGCTCCTACTTCCTAGAAATCATTTGGACTCCTTGATACCGCCACACCCTCCTATCTCCCTGATTGCCCTCTGGAACCAACCCCTACTCTTCTGTAGATTTTTGTTAGAAGCACGAATTATCTCATCCTTACTGCCTAGCTTCAATTATCAGGTCTTTAAAGATATAACCTAAAACTTAATCTCTCTGCCACCCTATGCTACAAAAAAAAAAAAAAAGACGGATCTCTAGGATATGAAGTAAAATAGAAAAGCAAAGTGGTAAAGTAAATCATGCTACTGCTTATCTAAGAAAAATGGGGATGGGTGAAATGACATTTGCTAATATTTTTTAAGTAACATAAAGTTACTTAAAATTATGTATAAAATAATATTTTAAATGGAAGAATAAAGGAAATTAAATAGCTACCTATAGGGTAGATTAAACATTCAGAGTCTAAATTCTCTCAATATGCTGTGTTTCACAGACTTTACTTTAGAACTATAGGAATGTTTATATATAGTCATACAAATTTGAATTAAAAAAATTAAATGCCTGGGCACCTAGGTGGCTCAGTCAGTTGAGTGTCCGACTTCAGCTCAGGTCATGATCTTGTAGTTCATGAGTTTGAGTCCCACATCAGGCTCTGTGCTGACAGCTTGGAGCACGGAGTCTGCTTCAGATACTGTGTCTCCCTCTCTCTCTGCCCCTCCCCCGCTCATGTTTTCTCACTCATGCTCTCTCTCTCAAAAATAAACAAACATTTAAAAAATTAAATGCCTAAGAATCAAAAGGAAATTAAACTATCAAGTGGGTGGCTTAACCACACAGAGATTTACTTCAAGTAACTTTAAAATATTAAACTGTATGGTAACTAGTGTTTAAATCAAAACTTGAAAAAAAAAAAAAGTATGATTTGATTGACGATCTCCAGTGCATACACGTAGTAATTGCTGTGTCCCTTGCTTTCTATTTTGACAGAAACAACTCTATAATTTCTACTTCCAGCATCATCTCTATTCTTCTATACTCTTACTCTGCAAACGAGATTTATGCTTTACGAGCTGGTTCCACATTAGATTCTAACAACAGATGGAGTGAGACTGCAATGTCAGCGGAAGAAGTACCTGATCATCTTGGTTGTTTTTTTATCTGCTGGTATTCTCTGTGGACATCAAGACCATCAACACTACCTGCCCCAGCAGCACTTAGCACCAGATTACAGTTTTTCCAGTCCTCATGGAACTAGCTTTGGAGATAGTGAATCCATAGGCCTACTGCTGCTCCTCTGAGGTCTGTGACCCCAAGAAAAGGCTGAGACGCCAACATGACATCGCCTTTTTAGAGCTCTGAAATGATGTTCCAAGATCCTTCCTCTAACTTTGACTAATTCCAATCTTTTCTCTTTCTTCTCTCAGCTGCTTCCTTATGGTTGCTATGTCTATGATACTTTAAGTACTTTAGATTTATCCTTTCAGTAAACAAGTTTATGTCTAGTTAATAATTCTTAATTATAAGAATTAAGATGGTTCCTGTTTGTACCAAAACTGATATAATATACCCTATAATATATCTATTTGGAGAAAATAAATGATTTTGTCAATGTAATTAAGAATCAAAATTCTCGGGGCACCTGAGTGGCTCAGTCGGTTAAGCGTCTGACTTTGGCTCAGGTCATGATCTTATGGTTCATGGGTTCGAGCCCCGTGTCAGGCTCTGTGCTGACTGCCATCTCAGAGCCTGGAGCCTGTTTCAGATTCTGTGTCTCCCTCTTTCTCTGACCCTCCCCTGTTCACGCCGTGTGTCTCTCTCTCTCTCAGAAATAAATAAAACATTAAAAATTAAAAAAAAAAAAAACAAAAAACAAAAAACAAAATTTTCAATACTGGATAAGTGAGATAAATGTAAAATCAAAAAAAGTAAAACCTACACTTTGAAATTAGATTTATAAATATCAATATATACTTGTGGTTTATTTTCTCTTTATTCCAAGACAGTTGCTGCTTATATATTTTCAAATATTAGGCACCCATAGCCCCATTACTTTATTTTTGAAGACTGCACTACTGTGCCAAATGAAATGCATTTCTCTTCTTAAGGTTTTCCAGTTATAAGAATCTTAGAGACAGACGTAATTTTCTCCCTCAGTAACTTCTCATGAGCCTCAAATTAGGCTGTTAGTGTGCTTAGGAGTGGAATACATTCATATTTAGTAATCACAGACTTTATACCCTGTGCTGAATGCGAATTTTCAGCAGATCCATGACTTTCCTGATGAATGAGCAGTCTCCTTGGTGCTGTTCACACAACCGTTCCATGGCAGTCAGGGTAGCGAAGGTAAAAAGGGAGTCTTCTGTGATCCTCAGCAGGGTCAGTGTAGCACCTCAGTGAATGGCTGCACTAGAGATGAACCTGGTTATCCTATGGGACAGCCCAGAAGGCATGGCTACAACCCTTACTGCTCACATACTGTGCATGACACCAGTCAAACTACTAGTCAGTTCTGCAGAAAAGTAACAGCAAACAGGACAGTTGGACATTCAGTATCATGTAGAACAAATACCTGTACGCTGAATTTTTATATTATTAACTGGCAGTTTTGGTATTAAGGTGATGCAGTTTTAGGCTTTTTTGATGTAGAGAAGAGCCACTTGCTGTTTGAACTTCTAGAGACATTTCTCACATTTTTACTCCAGAAATTTGTTCACTTGATAAGTATATTTTGACCACTAAGACTAAACTTGCTTTTCTGTTAAAAATTGGCACCTATCACTTTTCTAAAATCTTAGCTTTCTTACAAATGCTAGTTTCCTTACTAAGGTTTACAGTTTTTTTTTATCATCTAATATCCACTTTGTATTGTTTATCTTTTTTCCCTGACACTTAATGCACATTTCAGAAACTCTACTAAGATTCTTTCCAAAATTCCATGTGTTTGAGGATCCTTTGCCTGTGCCCCAGGATACTATGTGGCTTAAATTCAAGCCAGATCGACTTTCTTTTTTATTGAAGTATAATTAACACAGTGTTATATTAATTTCAGGTGTACAATTTTTGGATTCATTAATTCTATATATCACTCAGGGCTCAACACTATAAATGTAATCCCTTCGTGTTTTTAAAAGTGAGTACCCCTAGCACCCGTACTGTGGTCTCTGGATACCATTTTTGTCTAAAAGAAACCAAAGATCCTAACAAAATCTTGTCAAAACATAAAGTACGGAATACAGCAAGAACAGTACTGTGATTCTATCAGAATGATTCAGGAAGCAATGTGAGGCTCCTACTGCCAAGACGGCATAATTTGAGCATCAATAAGAGCAACTACTACAATACATTTTATGTTAAAAATCCATGAGTACGTAATGATACAAACACACACACACTACTCATTAGTTACCTCTTAAGAAGGCTAAGAATCTAAGTCACTACTCTAAAAATTAGCAACTAAAGGAAAAGAATCAAGTTTTTAACCTACCTTTCCTATGTATGTAACCAAAGAATAAATGAAGAAAGGCTTCTGTTTCCCTTCCAGATAAAAAATACAGGGAAATGACAGAATGGGAATGTCACAATTTTTCAAAGCCCTAATTTAATATGAAATCATGGCAGTGATCATTAATGGTCATTGACATTAGAAAAAAAAAAGACCAACCAACTCATGCCTCCTGATCGAAGTACACACAGACATATGGATGAAAGTATTATTATGCCCCCTCACCCAATGGGACCTGAAATGAAATCAGCCTCTACATATTTACTGTCAGTTTACACAAAATACTTGAGACAGAGAAGCATGTTAAATGACTTTATGAAGATGGTCAGCAAAATGCAGAGTAAGGCTAACTCCACAGGACTAACACCCAGTTGATCTAACAAGTATGTTTAAAAGGAGGAAAAAGAAAGCCAGGGAAGTGAAGGAGTATTTTGCGATTAATTAAAAGATAGATTTGAGACAAATCAACCAAACGCACTGTGTAGGCCTTAATGGATGCTTACAGAAACCACTGTTTAAAAAAAAAAAGTAACAATTAGAGACACAGATCACTGGATGTTTGATGATATTAAGGTTTAACTGTAAAAATTTTTTACATATGAAATTAATATGGTGGTTAAGTTTATAAAAAAATTATTTTTCCACAGAAGTACTGAAAGATTTGTGGATTAGATAATATAATGCTTGGGATTAACCTCAACATAATATAGTGTGTGAGAAGGTGTCAGGATAAACATAAAACAAGAGGTGATGGCTACTAAACTAGGTATGTGTACATGGATGTTTGTTATGTGAAACTGTCCCTTCTCTTGGTAATGCTTAAAATTATCTGTAACAAAAACTTTTTAAGCTTTATCTTCATTCAGCCATGAACTATCCTCAGAGCTTCAGTTTGACCACAGATGATATCACCTTAGTCTTAGAGGGAAATTCAATCACATTCAAAACCAATTCTCTATCTACTTCCCTTGCCCCTTTATCTCTGTGAAAAGCACCAATATCTTGGTAGCGAGGTCCCTCTCACCTCCACATCCAATCAGGTATATCAAACCTTGTGTGAGCTGTAACTTATCCTCTTCCATCCCGTATTCCACTAAGCTAGTTCAGTTCTCACTACCTTTTGCCTAGGTCTTTCTAGCTCCAATTCATCCCACATTATTACCTCTCCAGTCTTCATTCTCAAAATATCCCTAACAAGCACCTTATTCCTGTACCAGGTTTAACATTCTCCCAGCCTCACTTACCTACACTGAAGATGTCAATTTGGACGCTATTTCTAGTTTAACTGATGATAACTTCCACCTATTATGTTTCTGTGACCAAAACAGAGTAAAAAAACTTACTAAAAACTAATTGATTATACAGAGGCATAAAGCAGCCTCTTAAATTTGTCCTTTAGATTAGAATCCCTTCAATTCTCATCTCTTATCATCGTCAATTCATATCAGATCATTACTCGATCCTGTTGATTATTTATTCTGCTTTACTTTTGAATTTTCTGGACTGAGCAGTCACATGTACTACTAGAGTTAATCTGATGAAGTTTAACTGGTGAGTGATATGACTAACAAAGTTCATCTAGTGTAAATATAATCATGTATGAAACAAAGTGACACGACGCTCTAGAAGGCAAAAAGAATCATTAGTATTCACAGAGGAACTTTCAGAAGTTTTAAGTACTTGACAGTGTAGCTCACATAAATAACTACATTTCTATTCTTTAAAGCTGGTTTCACAATTAGAAAGTTTATTCTCTGCATTAAGCCCTCTTTTGGCCTTTGATGAACAGTGGATACTTTTTAAAAAATTTTTTAACATTTTCTTATTTTTGAAAAAGAGAGACAGAGCATGAGCTGGAGAGGGGCAAAGAGAGGGGGAGACACAGAATCTAAAGCAGGCTCCAGGCTCCACGGAGCCCAGTGTGGGGCTCAAACTCATGAACCGTGAGATCATGACCTGAGTTGAAGCTGGACGCTTAACTGGCTGAGCCACCAAGGCATCCCTGAACTGTTGATACTTTTGAAACAAAAGGAGTAATTTTGTTAGTAACACATGTATTTATTTGAAGTGAGCCCTAAATTCCCATAGTTCCCCCAAGAAACAAAGCTGAAAACGAAAAGTACAGAAACTTAGCTATGTGATTATTAAAGTATCTTAAACATTATGTTTTAGATTTTTATATTTTAAAAAATAATTATTTTTTTCCATAGATTCAATTTGTTCACAGATCTAGTGCTCCAAATTAAAGGAACTGCCTAGAGAAATCATCAATCATAATTCAAAAGTAGACTGATATAATACACTTAGTGTATACTACAGAATTAATCACAACTCACCTCCATTAGAGTATTACAGTTCATCTACCAGGAACTGGACATTTAGATCTTAGGGGCCAATAGAAATAAACGTTCTACATGTGGATTATGGAAGTGGGGAAAAGAGAAAAACACCATTGGGTCTCTAAGTGCAATGCCCCAGACAATGTTATCAAATGAGGCTTTCAAAGAATACCATGCAGAAAAGAAAATTTTCTTAAAATATGGAAACCATGCTAATCAAAGACATGGAACTTTTAATATTTATCATTATAGAGTTCATCATTAAAACAGAAAAAATGAAAAAAAGGGGGTCTTAACATTAAGAAAAACCTGTCAAAATATAGTAAAATTACAAAAGAATGAAATATATATAGTAAAATTACATAAAAACGAATACTATCAAATACAGAATAATGGTTTCCTCTGAAGGGAAAGGGAAGGTGGGGGTACAAGCAAGGCTTCTGTATTGGCACTATTTTAATCCTTAAGATGAATTATTCATTATCCTTTATATTCCTTTTAAAATATTACATTAATTTGGGGGCGCCTGGGTGGCTTAGTCGGTTAAGCGTCAGACTTTCGCTTAGGTCATGATCTCGTGGTTCGTGGGTTCGAGCCCCGCCTCGGGCTCTGTGCTGACTGCCAGCTCAGAGCCTGGAGCCTGCTTCAGATTCTGTGTCTCCCTCTCTCTCTGACCCTCCCATGCTCACGCTGTCTCTCTCTCTCTCTCTCCTAGAAATAAATAAAACATTAAAAAAAAAATATTACATTAATTTGATAGACATAATGGTCAAAAGAGGGTCAGACATCTTTTATTTTAGAGCCCTTCAGCAATTTAGGCTGCCTCATTAAGAGGAGGCAAAATAGGGATACCTGGGTGGCTCAGTAGGTTAGGTGTCCAACTTCAGCTCAGGTCATTATCTCCCAGTTATTGAGTTCCAGCCCTGTGTCCAGCTCTGTGCTAACAGCTCAGAGCCTGGAGCCTGCTTCAAATTCTGTGTCTCCTTCTCTCTCTGGCCCCAACCCACTTGCATTCTGTCTCTGTCTCTCTCAAAAATAAATAAACATTAAAAAAAAAAAAGGCATAACATTTTAAAACTTAATACACTTACCTGATTAGACTTTTCTACTGTACTGCTGGGAACCTCAGTAGTGTCCTTCACAAAAAAATTATCTATGATGTGTCTCTCTGCACACTCTTGGCTGCAAACTGGACATCGAATGACTCCAACTGGGAAAGACAAAATTGTGTTCTAAGTTTTCTTGATTTGTATGCATAATGATTTGACTCTGTATATAACTGCAAAATGATCACCACAATAAGTTAACATTTGCCCCCATGCAGAGTTACAAAAATTTTGGTGGGGGAAGGATTTTCAAAACACTCTCCTAGCTGCTTTCATATATGCAATACAGTTTTGTTAACTACAGTTACCATGCTATACATTACATGCCTATGACTTATTCCTTTTATAACTGGGAATTTGTACCTTTTGACCCCTTTCATTCATTTTACCCACCCATGATCCCTTACATCTCAAAGCAACCAATCTGCTCTCTGCATTCATGAGCTCTCATTCTAATTTTTAATACAAATATACGAAGCACTAAATGAGCACATCTCACTTAAACTATAATTGGGTTCTTTTACAATGTGCACTCTCTTCAAACTCCTACCTGCCACTTAACAAAAGCAATTCAATGTGTGTGTGTGTGTGTGTGTGTACACACAGATATATCCCATACCTACTTTAATAATGAATAAAACTTCATTATTTTAAATGAGGTCCACCCCCCACACACCCTCAAATAAGTATCCCTATGGGCTTCTCTTTTTATTGTTTAGCAACTTCCAGCAGTGGTTTTCAAATATACATGTGCAGAACCACATGGGAGATTTTTAAAAGAAAAGAGTGCTAGAGGAACCTGGGTGGCTCTGTCGATTGAGTGCCAGACTCTTGACTTTGGTTGAGGTCATGATCTCATGATTTGTCGGATCGAGCTCTGAGTGGGGCTCATGCTGAGAGCACAGAGTCTGCTTGGGACTCTCTTTCTGCCCCTCCCTCTTTCACACTCTCTCCCTCTAAATGAATGAATGAATGAATGAATGAATGGATAGAGCTCTGATTTTCTCTGGACCTTTTGAATCAGGATTTTTGAAAGAGGAGCACAAGTATACTTGTTTTGCTTAAAATCTTCATGGGAAATTATTAAGACACACTATTTAGTTTCCTTTAACAAGTGCAAATAGTGTTCCTTTGTGGGAGGGAGAAATCATCTTTCATAGTACTTGGTAAAACAATAAATAATAATTATGAATGAATTAAAATCTAAAATTTGATTAAAATTTTAAAAATCTAACATCACTTGATACTGTACTTTGTAACAAGGAGATTGCAATAAGGTTCCCAGGTACATTTTTTTTTTTTTTTTGGGAAAATGAAATGCATATGAATGAATACAAAGTAACCTAAAGGCCATTTTCATTTGCATATATAAGCACTATTTTTTTAATTAAAAAGAATCTATTTTACTTTACAATAGTAACAAGAATATACTAAGTACTCAGAAATAATTGTTTTAAATATGTTTTTAATTAATTAAAACAAATAATTGTTTTAAATTCACTGTAGAGAAAAATGGTAAGCAATATATATTTAGAAATCTTAAAAAATATCTAAGTAAAGAAAAATCATGTTCATGATGGTAAAGATATGAATTCTCCCCAAACATATCTATACATTCAATGCAGTTTTAATAATCCCAATAGGAATTCCAATAGAATTTTGATAAGCTGGGAGACATTGTCTACCAAATAACAAGACTTACCCTAAAGCTACAGTAATTAAAATGGTGTGAAATTTATGCAAGGATAAAAAAAATGGAACAGAATACACATAAAAGGCTCACAGATAAGTACATTTTATACATGATGGATGTGGCACTAGAAATCAATGGGAAAAGGGATGAACTTTCATGGTGCTATAGTTCTCTAACATGAGAGGGGGGTGAATTAGCTCACTACTCAGTTAAAAACAATAATCCTTTTTTTTTTTTTTTAATTTTTTAAATGTTTATTTAGTTTTGAGAGAGAGAGAGAGACACAGAGTGTGAGCAGGGGAGGGTCAGAAAGGGAGACACAGAATCTGAAGCAGGCTTCAGGCTCTGAGCTGTCAGCACAGAGCCCCACCCAGGACTCAATATCATGATCTGAGCTGAAATCGGTTGCTTAACCAACTGGGCCACCCAGGCGCCACAAAAATGATAATTCTTTTAAAAGATCAACAACTTTAAAGCTTTCACAAGGAAATATAAGAACATCTCTGTAACCTCAGGGCAGAAATAAAATTCTCAAGCAAGAAATGAAAAGCAAGAGTTTAAGTGAAAGATTAACGATTTCAATTTCACTCAAGAACTACAGCTAGTCATCATAGTGTCCCATGCCACAGCAGAGGTGGCCCCGAACCATTGCCTGGCCTCCGCCGTAGGCTGCGGGCACTGAAGCGGGCCGCACACTGAAAAGAAGAAAAAAAAAAAAAAAAAAAAAAAAAGAACTACAGCTAGTCAAAAGATTATCATGAAGAAAGTAAAAAGACAAGTCCCAAAGTGGAAAAAGATACACCCAACACATGCTACTGACAAAGAATTAATAATAAAAATCCGCAAATTAGGTCACAATGTATTTCTCAAAAGAGAAAGATTGAGTAAACATATTTTTCCTTATCCCTCCAGAGAAGTACAGCTAAAAACCCTAGGCATTCTATATGAAACAATCGTAAGAAGACTGAAAGGTAGAGAGAAAATGCAAAGTAGCTACAGACCTCAGAACCCAAGGAACAACACAGTGATAAGTTCACCGGATTTTCTTTTAGCTCCATGGATTCCAAAGTGGGTGTTCATGAAGTCACCATCCTAGGAACATCAACAGGTATAAACAAAAAACTATCCCACAGAAACCTTCTGTGGAAGGAAGGTCCAGGAAAGAGGCTGCCTACCATGACAAAATTTTTAGACAACTGCTCTACTCCAGCCAAACACCACAGATAAAACTGTGCTCCCTTTGCCACCAGCAAAGGCCCAGTGGGAAGCCCAGACTTCCACGAAGCAGAAATAAAGTATCCCCACTATGCGCTGCTCTGTGTCTGAGAAGCCTGGTGGGGAGCTGGGGCTTTCATCCTTAGTGGGAGCTAATGGGGCTTTCATCCTGCAGTGTCAATGGAGACCACACGAAGAGCCTGAATTTCACACCCCACCAAGACAGCAATGAGGTGCTCCTCTACCTCTAGGCTGGTCTGGAGTTAGAAAAGGCCTATTGGACACTCAGAACTTTTACCACCGCCTGCCAGTAAGTAACCTCCTGTCTCTCTGTCCCCACTCTTCAGATGTGTCAGTAAAGAACACATGAGTAGCAGTAAACAGACACTCCTATGCCCTTATCAACTAGGGAGGTATCGAGAGACTTCCCCACCATCCACCAGTAAGAAAGAGGCCCTCCCCTTCCAGATGTCAAGGGAGGAATAGTAAGGAACACAGACTTCAATTTCCACCTCATAAGAAGCAGAAAATAATAAATACAAGAGCAGAGACCAATGGAACTGAAAACTGAAAAGTCACTGAAACAAAAAGCTAGTTATTTGAAAAGGCCAATAAAACTAACAAATCTTCACCAATTCTGAAGATGACAAAGGAGAAGATACAATTTAGCAAACATAATGAAAAAGGGAGTATCACTACAGACCATGAGGACTTCTAAAGGATAACAGAGGAATACTAACACTAGTCAAAAAAAATTTAACAATGTAAGTGAAACAAATTTCTCAAAGAGGGCAAACTACTATGACTTAACCAATATGAAATAATTTGAATAGCCCTGTAACTATTTGGAAACTGGCTCTAAACAAACCAAAATACTTAGGTGTAAACCTAACAAAACATGTATTGGACTTATATGCTGAAAACTACAAAACTCTTGAGGAGAAAAATCAAAGAAGATCTAAATAAATGGAGAGACATAAAGTGTTCATGGATAGAGATAATCAATGTAGTAAAGACGTCAATTCTCTTTAATGTGAGCTATGGGTTTAACACAATTCCTAATATGCTAGCAACATTTTATTTGTAGATATAGGCAAGAGTATTTTAAAATTTATATAGAAAGGCAGATGTACAATAAGAGCTAAATCAATATTGAAAACAAGAACAGAGGAACTGTTCTATCCAATTTCAAGGCTTATACAGCTACTGTAATCAAGAATGTCTGTTACAGACCAAAGGATAGACACAGATGAATAAAACAGAATAGAGAACTGAAATAGATCCACATAAACAGGGTCAACTCATTTTTGACAAATGTGTAAAAGCATCTTAATGCTGAAGGTACAAAATTCTGATGAGATGTGCAGTTACGTGTTCATAAACTGGAGGATTCGTTTCAATAAAGATGTTGATTCTCCCCAAATTGATCTACAGACCAATAAATACCTATCAAAATCCTAAGCAAGATTTTTTATAAGTATAGACAAGATTAATCCAAGATTTATGTGGATAAGGAAAGTAACTAAAATAGCTATAGCAATTTTGAAAAAGAAAAAGTGAGAGGAACCACTACCCAATTTTAAGACTTACATAGATAGTGTAGTTGAGATAGGATGGTATGGCCAGAAGGATACACACATAGATGAAAGGAACAGAATAGAGCATCCAAAAATACACCCACGCAAGTTAGCCCAACTGATTTTTGACAAAAGTGTGAAAATAATTCAGTAGAAGGAAATACTTTTCAACAAATTGCGCTGGAGTAACTGGGTATTCATAGGCAAGAAATTGAGCCTCAACCTAAACTTCACATTTTATATAAGTGGATCAGATTTAAATACCAAACAGAAAACTATAAAAACTTTAGAAGACAACAGGAGAAAATCTTAAGGACCTAGGACTTGACATATCAAAAACACAACCCATTAAAGAACATGGATGAATTTGACTTCATCAACATTAAAAACTTTGCTCTGCAAAATACTTGTGAAGATGGAAAAAAAAACAACAACAAATCACTACATACTGTGAGAAAATATTTGCAAACCACAGATCTGACAAAGGATACATATCTACAATATATAAAGAATTCTCAAAACTCAATAAAGAAACAAACATCCCTATTAGAAAATGAGCAAAGCACATGGAATGCTATTTCACCAGTGAGGATATATACATAGTAAATAAGCACACGATAGGATGTTCCACAACACTAGCCATCAAGTAAACAAAATTAAGATCATAACAAGATATGAATACATAGGTACTGTCACTACTTTTTATTGTGGATCTCTCATACATTCCCAGTGGGAATGTAAAATGGTAGAGCCACTCTGGAAAATGGTTTGGCAGTTTCTTAAAAATTATGTATAACATTAACCAAATGAGTTAACAATCTCACTCCTGGACATTTACTTGCTGTTCTGCACATATGCACTGCTTTATCTTCATAAAGATGAATAAACAGAGATTAGAAAGTCTGGCTAACCTGATCAAGGTCACACAGTAGGGGAGCTGTGATCTGAATTGCTTGCTGACTGACCCAGGTGCAAGCTCTGTATTACTTACTACACTTTACAAAAAAGTTTTAGAAAACATGGGTTAATAGAACACATCATTTTGACAGATAAGGTATTAGTCCACAAATTAAGAATTCTATGTGGCTTTCTTTTCCTCCCTGGCTGCTTGAAGCTCAGCTGCCATCATGAACAACACAGTAACTATCCAGACCAGGAAGTTAATGACCAACTGATTACTTCAGTGCAAACAGATGATCCGTGATGTTCTTCACCTCAGAGATGCAACAGCACCTAAGGCAGAAATTCAGGGAAAACTAGCCAAAATGTACAAGACCAACCAGATGTCATCTTTATATTTGGATTCACAACCCACTTTGGTGGTGGCAAGACAATTGGCTTTGGCATGATTTACGATTCCTTGGATTATGCAAAGAAAATTGGATGCAAACACAGACTTGCAAGACATATCCTATATGAGAAGAAAAAGATGTCAAGAACACAGTGAAAGAACTCAGGAACAGAAAGAAATCAAGGGGACTGCAAAAGCCAATGTTGGTGCTGACAAAAAGGAGTAAAGATTCTGCAATGACTTGATCCGTAGTGATTGTGCAAATTTTTCATGAGAGGATTAATAAACTAAAAACCTAAAAAAAAACTCACTTGTGTAAGGTGCTGAATTTGACCTAAATGAATTTAAAATCCAAATAAATGCTAACTTAACAATATCTTTTTAAACATAAGGTTAATGGGGAAATTTATTTAAAAATATTTTTTTAATGTTTATTTTTGAGAGAGCGCAAGTTGGGAAGGGGCAGAGAGAGAAGGAGACACAGAATCCAAAGCAGCCTCAGGCTCTGAGCTGTCAGCACAAAGCCTGACATGGGGTTCGAACCCATAAAAGGTGAGATCATGACCTGAACCTAAGTCAGACGCTTAACTGACTGAACTACCCAGGCACCCCTAATTTTTAATGTTTTATTTTTTTAAAGTAATCTGTATATCCAACGTGGGGCTCAAACTCCCAACCCCAAGATCAAGAGTCTCATGCTCTACCAACTGAGACAGCCAGGTGTCCCAGAAAATGTAATTTCTATTCAAACAAGTGAGTACATTTATAGTTCCTCTGCACATATCGGTAGAGATTAGCATCCAGAATATATCCTTCCAGAAACTGAAAGGATTAAAACCTGATTAACTAAAGAAAAATAATTCTCTAAGAACTGTTGAGATTTTTACTTTAGTCATTCATCACTATGTGTTTAATGGCCATAGTTACTTCTTTCTGTTAATTAGGTTGAAAAGAAATTTTTAATGTTTATTTAATTTTGAGAGAGAGAGGGTGTGTGAGCAGCCGAGTGGGAGAGGGGCAGAGAGACAGGGAGACACAGAATCTGAAGCAGGCTCCAGGTACTGAGCTGTCAGTCCAGAGCCTGATGCCAGGCTCAAACTCATGAACTGTGAGATCATAACCTGAGCCGAAAAAACGCTTAACTGAGCCACGCAGGCGCCCCTAGGTTGAAAAATTTTTAAGTGCTACATAACTTCCATTAAGTCTGTTTTCAAATGTCATCATGGATGACATCTACAACCTCACCCACCTTTTTGTACAAATGATCCCCTATATTGTTCTAATTATTTCCCCTCTCCCCCGGCCTTTATCCTTATTATTTCACTTATGTTTATTATTTATTGGCTAGCAATCCCAAATAGAACTTAAATCCCACGAGGGCAGATTTTAGTCTGTTTACTTCACCACTATTCCGAAGCAACTAAAAATGCACCTGGCACAGTGCTCAATAAATATTTGGTGAATGATGAATAAACTCCTGTTTAATATACATACTGCATGGTTCACAATTCCAACATTGAGAAACTCTTATACTTTAGCCTCAGGAGACATGCTCAAGAATGTTCACTGCAGCATTTTTCATAAAAGCCCATAACTAGAAACAATCCAAATGCCCACCAACAGTGGAAACAAAGTCCTGAGGTACATTTAATGTAATACTTCACAGCAATGAAATCAATGCACTTAAATAATCTAACATGACTAAATCCCAAAAATTATCTTGAGTGAAGAAAGAAGTCCTAGAAGACTACAAATACCATTTAAATTCAAAAGTCCAAATAAAATCCAAATAGAACATTTTACAATAAAGTATGCATAGCTGATAAACTCTAAAGAAAAGCAAAGGACTGATTAGCAGACGAGTCTGGACAGTGGCTAGGCTGGCAAAGAGGGAAGCAGCAGTCCCTCTCTAGTACTAACTTTCACCCATCTATTGTTCCTGAACTAAACGCCTTTCAAGGCCTAAAAGCATGGGGTGAGGGATGCTGCAAATGAGTGAGACCTCAGACCCAGTCAAAGATCTGCTGGCTTTTGTCACAGCTCTCTTCTAACTCTAAGCTAGTTACCAGGGAACTAATAACCCTCAGAGCAACCAGCTCTAGTAAATTAATAAGTATAATCCCCATTTTACGGATCAAAAAACTGATCACCATCACTTGTCATCCATGGTCATACAACTACTAAGCAGTGAATCTGGGATTTGAATCCTGCCTAATGACACATCTTGTATACACTTTACATGGAGTATATTTTAATAAAAAACATAAAACATGAACCTTAAAACCATATACAGCTAGGTTATTCCTTTTGATTGACTACTCTATAACACCTAAATCTTTTGAGCCTCTATTTCCTCTTCTGTAAAACAACAGTAAATGATCATGATGATGATGATGATGTTACCATACTGAGAGCCTGCTGTGTTCCAGTTAACTGTGCTAATCGTTTCACATTCGTTAGAACAAATTTGAGGCAGGGTTCTTATAAGAATTATATGAATAAATATATTTTAAAAAGACCTAACGATGTCAGGCTGGTACCTGGTAAACCTGTGCATTATAAATTTTGTGCCTTCCAATCAAAATTAGGTTAAATATTGACTTCTGAAAGGACCGGCGAGACCTCATCTACTTTGTTCCCTCCAAGTAGAATCTACTAACATTACAAATGAATTTGGAGTCACAGATGCACCTCTACCAAGATGTAACAATGGGACTAAGTGTTGGTGTATCTTATTTGTGTCTCTTCCCAAATTTCATCCCAAGTCTAAGATTTATCAATATAAGAAAAATCAGATCCTGCATATGATACACTAAATAACTGACTACCTACATGAAGAAAGTGATTCTTTTGACTCTCTCCTAAAAAGATCGAGAATACTGTGGAGACATAATTCAACTCTCCCTTTTTTGAAAAGGGAAAAGTTGAAACACCAAAGGAAAACAGGGAGTCAATTTTAATTAAAGAGAAACAGTAAAACAAATGGATCTCACAAATGCTATAAACTGCTTCTGTTAGCTGATACCAAAAGTAAGAAGAATACAGAGTATGTGCTGAGAAGAAGCTAAACAAGGAAATCACTTGTTTATTGAAACAATGAACACTTCAGTATTATATTTTTTTGCATTTTATTTTTATTATCTTTTTAATGTTTATTATTTTTTTTATATATATATTTTTTTATTTATTTCTAGGAGAGAGAGAGAGACAGCGTGAGCAGGGGAGGGTCAGAGAGAGAGGTAGTCACAGACTGAAACAGGCTCCAGGCTCTGAGCTGGCAGTCAGCACAGAGCCCGACGCCGTGCTCGAACCCACCAACCGCGAGATCATGACCTAAGCGAAAGTCGGACGCTTAACCGACTAAGCCACCCAGGCGCCCCTTTAATGTTTATTTTTGAGAGAGAGAGAGATACAGCATGGGGTGTGGGGCGGCAGAGAGAAGTAAACATAGAAACCAGGGGCGCCTGGGTGGCTTAGTCGGTTAAGCGTCCGACTTTCGCTTAGGTCATGATCTCGCGGTTGGTGGGTTCGAGCCCCGCGTCGGGCTCTGTGCTGACTGCCAGCTCAGAGCCTGGAGCCTGTTTCAGTCTGTGACTACCTCTCTCTCTGACCCTCCCCTGCTCACGCTGTCTCTCTCTCTCCCTCTTAGAAATAAATAAAACATAAAAAAAATATATAAAAAAAGAAACTGAAGCAGGCTCCAGGCGCTGAGCCGTCAGCACAGAGCCCGACGCAGGGCTTGAACCCTTGAACCATGAGATCATGACCTGAGCAGAAGTCAGACACCTAAATGACTGAGCCATCCAGGCGCCCCTATTTCCCTGCATTTTCAAGGAAAGGGACTATTGAAGTTCTAAGTTCATTACCCATCTAAATGTAAGCTTCTCTGTGAAATGAAATCATGAAACATGTTTAAATAATTGTAATGTCATAAAACATGACTGATGTAGAAAATTAATGACATATCATTAAGTACCAGGAATGACTGGCAACTCTTTGACTACTCATCTCCACAAAAGAGACATATGTGGATTTAAAGAAAGCCTCTTGTTAAACACTGTGGATCACAGACCCAAGTGAGTTCAAGATAGAACCATGAGATGGATCACCACCAGTCAGAAAACTATATTCCAACATCCATGGGAGTATTTTAAAACGTAGAGGATTTATTTGCAACCACATAGATTGAACTAGAGGGTATTATGCTATTTGAAATTGGTTAGAGAAGGACAGGTATTGCATGACTTCACTCATATGGGAACTTTGGGATGCAGAGCAGATGAATACATGGGAAGGGAAGCAAGGATGATATGAAAACAGGAAGGGGGACAAAAATACTGGAGATTCTTAAATGTGGAAAACAGAGAGTTGCTTGAAGGGGTTGTGGGAGGGGGGATGGGCTAAATGGGTGAGGGGCATTAAGGAATCTACTCCTGAAATCATTGTTGCACTATATGCTAACTAGCTTGAATGTAAATTTTAAAAAATTAAATAAAAATTTTAAAGCCAGTGCAAAATAATGCTCTGGTCCATGATCCCATCAATATCATTGATGGCTTCCTATTTAAACATACATACATGTGTATATAACAAAAAACCTAATTAAATTTTTTTTAATGTTTATGAGAGACAGCATGAGTGGGAGAGGGGCAGAGAGAAAGGTAGACAGAATCCAAAGCAGGCTCCAGGCTCCGAGCTATTAGCACAGAGCCTGATACGGAACTCGAACTCATGAATCATGAGATCATGACTTGAGCTGAAGCCAGATGCTTAGCTGACTGAGCCACCCACGCACCCCTCAAAAGGCTTAATTAAATACTACCTACAAGAAACCCAATTAAATACATATACAGGTTAAAAAAATAAAAGAATGCAAACAGAGACAATACGTTTATAAAAACTGGGAAATTTTATAATAATATCATACAGACGAGACAACAGAACAAAAACTTTTACCAGATGTAAGTTGCAGACAATGCATAATGATAAAGAGGTCAGTTCCTTACAAAGACTTATAATCCTAAATGGAAACACACTTAATTAACAAAGCTTCATAACACAATGTAAAAATTGATACAGCTGAAAAGAGAACAAATCCACATGACAGATTTCAACTTTACTCTCAGTAATCAATAGAGTAGACTATAAAAGAAAGTAATGATAATAAAAGACTTGAACAAAAGAATCAAATAACTTAATGTAATTGATGTTTAAAGACTACCCAAAGTTGGGGCGCCTGGGTGGCACAGTCAGTTGGGCGTCCGACTTCGGCCCAGGTCATGATCTTACAGTTAGTGGGTTCGAGCCCCGCGTTGAGCTCTGTGCTGACAGCCAGCTCAGAGCCTCGAGCCTGTTTCAGAATCTGTGTCTCCCTCTCTCTCTGACCCTCCCCTGCTCATTCTGTCTCTTTCTCTCTCTCTCAGAAATAAATAAAACATTAAAAAAAAAAAAAAAAAAAAAAGAATACCCAAAGTTAGCCTGAGTGGCTTATTCGGTTAAGCAAATGATCTGGCAGTCTGTGAGTTCAAGCCCTGCATTAGGCTCTGTGCTGACAGCTCAGAACCTGGAGCCTGCTTTAGAGTGTTTCCTTCTCTCTCTGCCCCTCCCCCACTCATGCTCTCTGTCTCTCAAAAATGAATAAATGTTAAAAAGAAAAAATCCAAAGTTAGCAGAATACATATTCTTTAAGTGTGAATGGAGTATTTATCAAGGTATACCATATGCTAGGCAACAAAACAAGTATGAATAAATTACAATAACTAAAAACACACAAAATATGTTCCATGACCACAATGAGATAAACTTAGAAATTAGAAATAGGAAGTACTGGAAAACCACCAAATATGTGGAAATTGAAGAAAGGCATAAAAATCAATGATCTAGGAAGCTTCCATGTCAAGAAGCTAGAAAAAGAATTGCCAATTAATCCCAAGGAAAGTAGAAGGAAGGAAATGGTAAGGAGCAGAAACTACTGAATAAAAAAAAAGAAAGAAAGAAAGAAAATGGGAATAAAGAGGGGAAAAAAGCAATGTAACCAGTTCAGGAGGAAGAGGGGTGGTTGTTAAAATTAATACTTTAGCTAGACTGATCAAAAAATATTAATGCAGAAATCAGAAATAAAAATATAGGTCATTCTACAGATTTTGTGGACCTTATAAAACTAGTATGGGAATGTTTTGATCAACATGACTAAATGTATTGATTCTTTGAAAGACATGAGTATCAAAATCTTCAAAAAACAAAATGTGGGGCACCTGGGTGGCAGTTGGTTTAAATGTCTGACTCTTGATTTCAGCTCATGATCTCACGGTTCGTGAGTTCACGTACGCTGCTGGGCTCTGTACTGACAGGTGCCTACTTGGGATTCTTTTTTTCTCCCTCTCTTTTTGCCCCTCCCCTTCTCACAAGCACACTCTCTCTCTCTCTCTCATTCTGTCTCAAAATCAACTTAAAAAAAAAAAAAAAGAAAACTTGAATAGCCCTATATCAATTAAAGAAACTCAATTTGTATTTAAAGGCCTTCCCACAAAGAAAGTGAAGATCTCTAAGGAACCAGTGATGAATTCCTTCAAACATTTAAAGAAGATAACACTAGCTTTTCTAAACATTTCTTAGAAAACAGAAAAGGAAGGAACACTTCTCATCTCATTTTATAAGACCAGTAATGCCCTGATACTAAAATCAGATGCAATCATTACAAGGACAGAAAAGTACAGATCAATACCTCTCACCAACAAAGATTAACAAAATCATTAACAAAATATCAGATGATCAAATGCAGAAAAAGATACAAAGGAAAATACATCATGGTTAAGAATAGTTTACAATAGAAATGCAAGGCTGGTTGAGCTCTCAGATCAATTAAAGTAATTCACTATATTAATAAAATAAAAGAGAAAAGCCATATGATTACCCTTGAAAAACTCAACTCCTTGAAAAATTCAACACCCATGCAAGATAACACCCATGCAAGTCCAACACCTTAGGACTAGAAGGAACCTTCCTCAACCTGATAAAAGCCATATATGAAAATCTTACACCTAACATAGTTAATGATGAAATACTAAATGCTTTCTGGTGTGATTGGGAAGAAAGCAAGGATTTCTATTCATAACTTCTATCCAAGCTATTTTAGTTAGTATAAGGAGGTAAGGTAAAGAAAGGGTAAACACGTTGGAAAAGGAGAAGGAAAACTGATATCACATAATGACCTATGTAAAAAATTGTAAAGCACGCACATACACACACACACACGCCACTTGAAATACTTAGCAATACTTTCAACAAGTTATGTGCAAGAACTGTATAATAAAAACTAAGAAACAAAAATTAAAGATGACCCTTAAAAGAGACATTAAACATGTTTCTGGATTGGAACAGTCAATATGGTTAGGTTTTTCCTTCTTCTCCAAACTAAGCTAAAGATTCATTGCAATCCCAATTAAAATCCCAGCAGGCTTTTTGTAGAAACTGACAAACATGCTAAAATTTATGTGAAAATGCAAAGGACCAAGAATAGCAACAACGATTTGAAAAATAACAAATTTGGAAGACTTGTGCTTTCTGATTTCGAGACTTACTATAGAGCTACAGTAATCAAGACAGAATGGTATTTATGTAAGGAAAGAAATACAAACATTAAACAGAACAGACTCCAGAAATAGAATATATATACAGAATATAAAACAAGTATTTAATCATTGTTGCAAAAGAATGGATTGAAAGCAAATATAACTAAGAATTTTGTAGAAGTGAAGTGATAAATCCTACAAAGAGAAAAATCTTAAAAGCAAAGGAAAAAAGATCAAGACAAAAGACTGATTACCTACTTCTCGTGCGCAACAATGAAAATAAGAAGACAGTAGAAAGACATCTTCCAAGTGAAAAAATACAATAATAACTGCCTAACCAGACCATTAAACCTAGTAGATTATCCTTAAGAAAAAAATTTTTTTTAATTTTTTATATGTTTTATTTATTTCTGAGAGAGAGAGAGAGAGAGAACCTGAACAGCAGAGGGTCAGAAAGAGAGGGAGACACAGAATCTGAAACAGGCTCCAGACTCTGAGCTGTCAGCACAGAGCCCGATGCGGGGCTTGAACCCACGAATGAAGAGATCAGGACCTGAGCCAAAGCCGGACACTTAACCGGCTGAGCCACCCAAGTGCCCCAGAAAAAAGTTTGTTTAATGTTTATTTTATTTTTGAGAGAGAAACAGAGAGAAAGAGCATGAGCGGGAGAGTGGCGGAGAGACAGGGAGACACAGAATCCGAAGCAGATTCCAGGCTGTCAGCATAGGGCCAGATGCTGGGCTCGAACTTGTAGACTGCGAGATCATGACCTGAGGTGAAGTTGGACACAACCAACTGAACCACCCAGGCATCCCAACCAGTAGATTATCTTTAAAGATCAATTAAGATGTACTACTTGAAGGTTAAACAACCTTATAATATATGATCTGGCCAATCAACCTCAATATACTATTTTATAACCAAATCTGACATTATTTTCTTCCTGATGTGATGTGATCTGAACAATATAGCATCTTCTATGGAGTATTATTACCCACCACAGTTCAACCTGAATTTAATCATCTGAAACTTCTAGTTCTGAGCAATGACTTAAAGCACCTATGAGGAAACATCACAGAAATCCAGAAGGCAAAATACTTTACAATCCAACTGACTGGTTCTCTCCATTAAGTCCAAATAATAGAAGTAGGGTTTGGAGAAGGAACTATTCTAGATTAAGAAAGACTTAAGAAATAAAATACCAAATGGAGCTAATCCTTGACGGGATTCTGGTTTGAACAATACAATTGCAAGGGACATTTTAAGGACAAGATGTGAAAATGTGTACCAATCTTAGAATATTAGAAAATAATAGCTATTTTAGTTACCCACAATAATGACATGGGATTATTAAGGTGACTGTTGTTATTTTGGGAGATGCAAGTGAAGGTATTTAAGGATCAAATGCCAAATCTGTGATTTATTTTAAAAAAGCAGTAAAAGTGGCAGCAAAGGATGTCAAAAATTGCAGCTTCAGGGGTTGGTCTCTCCACCAAAACAAACATTAAGCTTGAAAAAAAAAATCTATCAGAATCCACCATTTCAAAACTCTGGAGCTCACACATAGATTTACAGCAAGCAGAGAAGTGCATAATGGAGAGAGCGTCTGCTGACCTTTGGTAAAGACGCTGCTGGGGTGAACCACCTCCAATGGCTCCTTCTTTTATCCTGATGCAAAGTGGGGAGAGCAGCCTGCATTCCTCAAGTGGCTAGTGGTTCCAGGGTGGGGAATAAGGACCTTGTGATCTAAAATTCTGGAGTTTTGTGATTTGAGTAGTGTGAGTTTCCCTCAGGATACAGCAGCTTCTTTGATGGCATCTATCGGAACACCTACAGAGGTTGGGGTGCCTGGGTGGAGTAAGCATCCTACTCGTGATTTCAGCTCAGGTCATCATCTCACGGTTTGTCAGTTCAAGCATCCAGGGGGCTCTGCGCTGACAGTGTGGAGCCTGCTTGGGAGTCTCTCTGCCCCTCCCCCACCAGTGTACACACACACACACACACACACACACACACACACACTCTCTCTCTCTCTCTCTCTCTCTCTCTCTCTCTCTCTCACTCTCTCTCTTTTTTCGAAACAGATAAACTTAAAAAAAAAAATCTAAAGAGGCATATACACTTTTAAAAAAATCCACACATTGAAAATATCCTCTGAGATGTCACAGGCTGAGTGCCAAGATTACAGGTCAATAATACACATAAGAAAGGCTTTACAAAAACAGTTTGGAAAAGTCTCTGAACAAATAGGCCACTGAAGACCTCAACAAGCAATAAAACCAAATCCTCAAGAGAAGAAGAACCTCCTTTCCAGAGTTATAATATACTACTCAAAATGCCCAGTTTTCAACAAAAAAATTACAAAGCATTCCAAGAAACCAGGAAACAGAATTCAGAAATGGCAGATTTGAAAAGGCTGAAAGAAAAAAAATAAGCAAAAGAAATAATCAGCAAACCTGAAGGTAAAGCAGCTGAAATTATCCAGACTGAAAAGTGAAAATTATGATGAAGAAAACTGAATAGAACCTGAGGGACCTGTGGGATAATTTGAAAAAATAATACTTGAAAACCTCCTAAATTTGGTGAAAGACATGAATCTACATAGTTAAGAAGGCAGGGTGGAGGGAGGGGAAGGAGTAGAGATGGGGATACTTCAAACAAATTCAACACAGAGAGTTCTAGAGATTATGGTAACTCTAGAACTCTAATTGTCCTAGTCCTCACAGACTGTTGATTTTTGCTTGCTAATGGAGGGAATATCCCATTTGTGACTTTTCCAAACTATTTTGCAAAGTAGGAATATATTCCTTGTTGAGTGTAGTCACTGAAGTTCCTGTTCCATGCGGTCTGGTGGCCAGCCGGTAACCTGACAAAGATATCCTTAAATGTCTGGCTCCAAAAGGGGAAGGAGGCACTATCGTTTTAAATTTCAGCAAACATCAATTTCCAGTCTTCAAAATCTGTCAAACCAATCAAAATACATAACTGTGGGGAATAAGCTTAGGAAGTTTCTGAGCTTGCATGATGGCTTAACAAGGCATAAAGAATTAGAAAACCACAGGAGGAACACACCCAAGTTGGGGTAACTAAGATTTGGTAAACAAGGCAAAGACCCCAGTATAGGACAAAGGTATAGGAATAGGAAACCTCAGGATGAAAACATCCAAGATTAGGTAAACAATACTAGGTATTCTGGGCAGAAGAGCCCTCCAATTTAGTACAATAGCAGAAAACTGCTTTCACTGGAAGAAAGACAAAAACAGGTAAACAGGGCTATAGCCTGCAGCAGGTTGAAGTTGCCCTGGGCAAAGCTAATTAGCAAAAGAAAGGTGCCTTGCTCTTTCTTGTCCCTTAGGCCAGTTTAGGTAAACAGAGGTGGCACCTCAGGTCTGCTGTAAACAACTTTCAGCCCAGCACCAGAATTTTGTTTTGTATTGACCCAAACTCCTAAAACCGCATATCTTCAAAACCCCCCTTTCTCCCACACTCATGAGTTAAGTTCTCCGTTTCATTGTCTGCTTGTGCACACCCATCACACTTGTAAGCCTTCTGATCCTAATAAAAACAGAGCAAGGACCCTTACTCAGGGCTCTTGTCTCCTCCCCGACATTAGCCTCTGTCTCATTTGAATTCTGCATCTGTTCTCTTGCTGGACAAGAAAGAACTCCAGAACCAGAGTCTACGACATACAACCCCAAATTTTTGAAGTCCTCAGCTCAAGAGCACCAGCCTCTCCCTTCATCAAGCACTCTCCTGCCTCTTTTAAGAGTCTGTCCAAGGTCCAGAGTCTGAAATAGTAGATTCTAGTAATTTTCTCCAGTTTATTGGTTATTTCAGTGAAGAGACTGACCCCTACAAAGTCCTACTTTGTGATTATGCATGACTGTCACTTTGACTTAGTCAGAATGTAAAACTATTGTACATCAAACAACACTATTAAGGTGAAAAGACAACACATGGGGAGAAAAATATTTGCAAATCACATTTAATAAGGTTTTAATATCTAGCATCTATAAATAATCCCTACAACAAAAGCAAAAATTCAGAACCAGGCAAGGGACTTGAACAGACCTATCTTGAAAAGAGATACACCAACAGCAAATAAGCATGAAATATTCTCATCCTTAATCATCAGGGAAATGTCAAAAACCACAGTAAGATGCCACTTCAGACTCATAAGAATGGCTATTGTCCAAGAGGGGGTGGTGGTGGAATATAAAAGTTGTGCAGAGGATATGGAGAAATTAGACCCTCATAGAGGTTAAAGGAATATAGCAGGTAAAGTGGTGAAGCCAATGCAGATAACAGTTTAGTAGTTCCTCAAAGAGTTAACACAGAATCACCATATGATCTAGCAATTCCACTCCTTCTAGATACATGCTCCACAGAGCTGAAAATAAGACTCAATAATATACTTGTACACCACTGTCCACAGTAGCAGTACTTGCAACAGTGAATTGGTGTCTGTGTCCATCACAGATGAATGAATAAATAAAATGTGCTGGATCTGTAAAATAAGAGTATTATTCAGCCAATAAAAGGAATAAAATTCTGATACATGCTACAACATCGATAATCCTTGAAAATACTAAATAAAGCAGACCAAAAAAGGATAATTGCTATATAATTCTACTTCTATGAGGATCTACAAGGCAAATTTAGAAGAACAGCAAGTGAAATAAAGGTTACCAGGGGCAGGGAGAAGAAACAAGTTACTGTATAAGAGTACGGAATGTCTATTTAGGATGAAGAAAAAGGTTCTGGAAATACTAGTGATGGTTACACAACATAATTATACCTAATGCCATGAAACTGTATGCTTAAAAATGGTTAAATAGGCAAATTTTATATTATAAAATTTTATCTTAATATTTTATCTTAATAGTTTATTTTTATATATTTTTATATTTTATGTTTATATAAATATTTTTATATTTATATTATAAAAATTTATATTTTACTATAATAAAAAATATTCAAAGAGTTGGTAAGGCATAGTAAACCCCAAAAAATCAATTAAACTGCCATATTTTCTCAAGAGGCCATAATACTATGAAACTGGAAGTCAACCACAAGAAAAAAATCTACAAAGACCACAAATACATGGATGTTAAACAATATGCTAAATACAAAAAATATGGAAATGAATGAAAACACAATAGTCCGAAATCTTTGGGATGCAGCTAACGCAGTCCTAAAGGGGAACGATACAACAATACAGGTGTACCTCAAGAAGCAAAAAAAAAATTTCAAACCTAACACTTAAAGGAACTAGAACAAGAACAAATGAATCCTAAGGAAGGGGTATAATAAAGATAAGAGCAGAAATAAATGATATAGAAACTAAAAAGAACAATAAAACAATCATACCAAGAGCTGGTTCTTTGAAAAAATTAATTGGTCAACCTCTAGCCAGACTGATGAAAAAGAAGAGAAAGGACCCAAATCAATAATATCACAAATGAAAGAAGAGAAGTAACCAACAGCACAGAAATACAAATAATTATAAGAGAATATTATGAAAAACTATATGTCAACAAACTGGACAACCTAGAAGGAACGGATCAATTCCTAGAAACATAAATTACCAAAAGTGAAACAGGAAGAAAGAGAAAACTTGAACAGACTGATACCAACAAAAAACTTAATCAAAAATCTAAATTCTCCCAACAAAAACTCCAGGACCAGACAGTTTTATAGGTGAATTCTACTGAACATTTAAAGAGTTAACACCTATTCTCAAATTATGCCAAATAAAAGAAAAGGAAGTAGAAAAGGAAAATCACAGTCTACATAACTCATAACCATAGAAGCAAAAATCACAAAATATGGGCAAACCAAATTCTGCAACATGTAAAAAGGGTAAAATAACTATCACTAAATAGTCCTCTGCCTAGGAATGCAAGATTATTTTATGAAAAAATCAATTCTTAGAATTCACCATCCAATAGATAAAAGGGAAATGTTAGATACAAAAAAAAGGTGTCTGACTTTTTAAAAAATCTATTTGGGCTTAAAAAAAAAAAAAAAAGAAAAAAGTCTTTTGTGGATTTTTGTAATAGGTGGGGTAGAAGGCGGCCTAAAATTAAGACAATATTATGTGCTGCCTCAATTCTGGTAAACCTGGAACATCCCTGAAAAGCCTAACCACAAGTTCTCCTCCATACTCTACTCATAAAGGTAAGGCCCCCTAACAAAACAAGCCTCCTATATCACAGGGACCAGGTACAATTTCTGCTTATCCTTGAATAGTGGGTTTCAATTCCCTGCCAGCTGGCAGAATTATTCAAACAAGCCAAGCACATCCTCCTTTGGGAACCAGTAGACACCCCAATTTTCTAATAGTATGTAAAAAGCCTGCCTCCCATGGTACCTAGCTTTTCACATTGCCCCTAAGTACAACCCCTGTGTGGCCTTGCATGGCCTGCAACGTCTTCCCCTCAAGGCTGTGAGTATATGTGACTAATAAACTGCTGTCAATCTCATCTGTCCAGTGTTGGGTGTTGTATAGTGCGCCATTCGTATAACATTAGGGCAGACATCTCTCATACCAGTAAGGTGAATAGTACACTATTAAAATAATATATGTTTTGGGGCGCCTGGGTGGCTTAGTTGGTTAAGCTTCCGACTTTCGCTTTGGTCATGATCTTGTGGTTCTTGGGTTCTTGCCCTGTGTCTGGCTCTTTGCTGACTGCCAGCTCTGAGCCTGGAGCCTGTTTCAGTCTGTGACTCCCTCTCTGTCTGACCCTCCCCTGCTCACGCTGTCTCTCTCTCTCCTAGAAATAAATAAAAAATAAAACATTTTAAAAAATAATAATAATATATGTTTTATATACTAAAACAACACCTATAATTTTATAGAAGAAATAACATACTAGAGATTTTAAGCAGCACAGTAAAGCAAGAAAGAGGAAAGGTTTAAGGATCGGAAATGCAGGAAAAAATGTCATTCACAGATGGTATGATTACATGTAGATATGACTATAAATGTTGAAAAGCTCAAGAAGCTAAAGAGAAATTACTAGCATTACTAAGATTCAACAAAGCTAGGGGCGCCTGCGTGGCTCAGTGAGGTAAGTGTCCAACTTCGGCTCAGGTCATGATCTCAACGGTTCACGAGTTCCAGCCATGCATCAGGCTCTGTGCTGACAGCTCAGAGCCTGGAGCTGCTTCAAATTCCAGGTGTCTCTCTGTCTCTAGTCCTTGCCCCACCCCCTTCAAAAATAAACATTAAAAAATTTTTTTAAAAGAAGATTCAACAAAGCTATTGAAAACAAATACTTAAAACACATTTGTATTTTTATTTACCAGGAACAAAAAGGTAAAAATGAAGTTAAAATAGAATATGATTTATAAGATCATAAAAAAGTATCAAGTTTCCAGAAAAAATCTTGAGAATATTTGCAAAATTCCCATGGGAATAATTATACATGTTTAATGAGTCACTAAACAAAACATAGTAAGATATATAGCATAGCTGTAGATTAGAAAACTCACTATTACAAACATAGAAATTCTACCCAAATTGATCTAACAATTTCCCACAATCCTATCAGGTTTTTTGTGGAATTTGAAAATGGATTCCAAAATTTATAAAATAACTTAAACAGCTAAAAATAATCAAAAGACATTTCTGAAGAATAACAACAAGTGGTAACCAGAGTTTACATAAGGACCTGTTTTACTAGTTATCAAAATCTATAGTAAAGACAGTGATTAAGAGAGAGTGGCACTGGTTCTGGGAGTGACAAATAGAGAACTAGCTGAGAAACACTCATTCACACGTAAATACCTAATAACTGAGAAGGATAGCAGTGTATTAGGAAAAGAAAGGTACTTTCAGTAATGGTGTTAGGACAGCTAGTAAAAAATGAAACTTGCTTTCAACCTCTTGCTCTATAACACACACACACACACACACATCAAACACAGTTGAAACAAAAATTTAAAGTTAAAGGGCAAAATTATACAGCTTTTAAAAGAGAATCGAGAAAGATAATTTCATTAGGGTATGAAAAGATTCTTGAAACTAATATACTAACCACAAAGTAAGATTCATAAAATTAACTGATTCAAAGACTATTAAAAAAAAAAACCCAGAATGAGAGAAGATACCTAGAATATTAAAGAATTCCTATTAAAATGAAAATAAACCCAAATAAATAGATGGAAAAGACTTGGGTAAGCACTTCACAATAGCTGAAATCCAAATGGTCAATGTGCATATGAAAGATGCTCCACCTAACTGGTACTTGGCAAAAGCTTATGAAATTCAAAGATATTAACAAGAAACTCAGCCCGTCAGATTGTTCTAGAAAAAGATGAATAACACCAAATGCTGTGAGTCACAGGAATGCATATTAACTGCTGATAGGTATGGTATATGAGAGGTGATAAGAGTTAAGTTGAAGATTCTAGTTTTCAGTTCAAAAACACAGTACTCCTACACATGAACAGCAGGATACATCAATAAGAATGTTAATAGCGGCACTATTTTAAAAAGCCAAAAGCTGGGGCACCTGGGTGGCTTAGTCGGTTAAGCGTCCGACTTTCGCTTAGGTCATGATCTCGCGGTTGGTGGGTTCGAGCCCCGCGTCGGGCTCTGTGCTGACTGCCAGCTCGGAGCCTGGAGCCTGTTTCAGTCTGTGACTCCCTCTCTCTCTGACCCTCCCCTGCTCACGCTGTCTCTCTCTCTCTTAGAAATAAATAAAAATATTAAAAAAAAAAAAAGCCAAAAGCAAGCAACATTTCAAATACCCAGCAACAAAAAAAAATTGTGATCTATTTATATAATGTACTGTTGTACAGTATTAAAAATGAATGAACTAGTTACATGGATGATCCCTGATCCCTTCACAGTTAAATGAAAACAGCAAGAAATGAAATGTGCCCAATATTATTCCTTCTACATAAAGTCCCTAAACACGCAAAACTAAATTATATTATTTACCATAGGTATGTGAAAAGAATAATTAACGTATTTGTTGGACAAATGGTTATCATCTATGGGAGAAGGAAGGGGTGATGAAAAAGAAACGCACAAGGAACTCCTGGGGTACTGGCCATATTCATTTCTTGACCTAGGTGGTGGTGGTGGTTATGAGTATTCACTTAAAAAACTATTAACGGTATATGTATTTCCTTCATAAATTTTACAAAATGTATAGGTCCCAGTTTTTGAGGGGAGAAAAAAAACACTCTTCAACAAAGGAAGAACAGATAGGAAGTAGCTATGACCCCAAGTAAAAAATGGGCTGAACTAAGAAAGTAAAAGGGAACAGATTTCTGACAAAGGTAGAAAGGAGAAGAGACAGAATTTGTGTAGGAGAATTGCTTTACAAAATCCAGGACGAAGCTTTAACTTTTGCTTAGTACTTTTAAACCCAAGTTGAATATACAGGGAAAGAGAGAGCATATAATTAATTAATTCTCCACAGGTCAATTAAAATATTACTTAAATAGGCTGAGCTTTACTAAAATACTACCACAGGTATGATTTTAAGAAACTTTTTCTACTTTCAAACTAATTTAATTTTCTTTAATATTTTAATCAACATATTTCAGTTTTTTTTTTAATTTTACTAATACACATGCTTTCTTTTTAAATTATACTATTATTAGAGTTGTTACAAAACCAGCAGTCCCTTGTCCAACTATACAATGAAACATGGTGCTATCTTAAATATTTCCCTCTTCATCCTAACATTCATTTCTATTAGTTTTCCATTAAATCAAACCATTTATGAACATTTAATAGTATTCACAACTGAGTCACAGAGAATATTACAATTATATTTCCTTTCTCAAACAAGCTTGTTGTTAGTAATGAAAAACTCCTGTATTTTTAAATTTACTATGTTTTCAAGTAATCACCAGTAAATTTTCCTATTGGAAAAAAATTTGCAACAGAACTGCAAATCCTTTTCAATGTGTTCAACTATATCAAGTAATCTATGAAGTTTACTTTAGTTCCTTCAGATGTATCCCTCTCAAAATCTGAAGTCCTTCCTCCAGCTCCAATCTTTCCCAAGACTGTTGCAAGCCGCCATCCTGGGACTTTTCTTTCATCATTATCCTGGGAATTCTTTTGTCTAATGACATGAACATAATTATCTATTTGCTTTATGCCACATGAAATCTAAATAGTTTCTAAGTAATCATACCAATTTAACCACTAAAAATAGTCCACTGAAGGAAAATACAAGGTTTTTTTTGTGTTTAGAATACAGCATACCTAGAGATGCCCAATTAATACTGTGATTTAAAATCAGCTGAAAAAATTCTTTACTATGTTAGTAAAACATTATACCTGGTTGAATATATGTAATATTCATTTGTTTCAGATTGGGATTTTGGGGGGGGGGGTGAGTTGTGAGTAGGGTTAATAACTTTAGATTTTGTTATATAACACATTATATTGTTCCAAAATCAATACTGCAATACAAGTGACATTTATACGAGTCTAGTTTTCATCCCTAATCCCTTCCCTGTTGTCTCTTCCCTCCCTTGATAGCCTTTTTTAGTTTTTTATTCTTTTTAGGATATATGCATATATTCTCTTATATGTTACTGAGATATTGTTGCTTTTAGGCCCTTATAGTGGACAGAGTTAAGAAACAGCCACACACACACACACACACACACACAAAATATCACCTCATTTTCCACAAAAATTGCCGCTTAATACATATTTTTCTGCACCTATTTTTTACTCAATAGTACATCCTAGAGCCAACAGACACATGAAAAGATGCTCAACACTGCTCATGAGCAGGAAAATACAAATCAAAACTACACTGAGACATCACCTTACACCGGTCAGAGTGGCTAAAATAAACAACTCAGGAAACAATAGATGTTGACGAGGATGTGGAGAAAGGGAAATTCTGTTGCACTGTTGGTGGGAATGCAAACTGGTGCAGCCGCCCTGGAAAACAGTGTGAGGTTTGTCAAAAAAGTAAAAATAGAATTATCCTACGACCCACCAATAGCAGTACTAGGAATTTATCCAAAGGATACAGGAGTGCTGATTCACAGGGGCACATGCATCCCACTGTTTACAGCAGTGCTATCTATCTACAATAGCCAAATTATGGCAAGGGCCCAAGTGTCCATCAACTGATGAATGAATAAAGAAGATGTGGTTTATATATACAATGGAATACTACTTGGCAATGAGAAAGAATGAAATCTGGCCATTTGCAACAATGTGGATGGAACTGGAGGGTATTATGCTAAGTGAAATAAGTCAGAGAAGACATATCTTATGTTTTCATTCATATGTAGAATTTGGGAAACTTAACAGAAGACCATGGGGGATGGGGAAGGGAAAAAACGGTTTTATACAGAGAGGGAGGCAAACCCAGAAGAAACTCTTAAATACACAGAACTGAGAGTTGATGGGGGATGGGGAGCAGAGGAAAAGGGAAAAAGGGTAATGGGTACTGAGGCAGGCACTTGTTGGGATGAGCACTGGGTGTTGTATGTAAGCAATGAATCATGGGAATCTACTCCTGAAGCACACTACATACACTGTATGTTAGCTAACTTGACAATAAATTCTATTAAAAAAAAAAAAAAAAAAAGCACATCCTGAATTCACACCACAGCAGTCTAGAGAGAAGTTCCTCATCCCCCTCCTCACCTATACCATAATATACCATAGTTTATTCTCTTAATTATCTATTGCTAATCATTCAATTCTTCATTTTTGCAAACAGTGCTGCAACAAGCCTGCATATATCTCCTTTTATACTTTTGCAATTCTATCTTCAAGATATATTTATAAAAGTGAAGATGGGTCAATGAGGAATGCATTTGTAATTTGGCTAGATGTTGCCAAATTCCATTCCACCAGCGTTTTAACATTCTGCATTCCCACTGACAATACTGCTGAGTGCCCTACCTTCCCTAGTTTCACCCAGAAAGTATAATGCCAAATTTACTTTTTTGGTTTGTTTTTGCAATTTGAAGATAGGGCTTTTCATTATAGTAATTTGTAGTTCTCCTGCTAGAAATACACGGTCATGTTTAAGGATCATTCGCACTTATTTTTCATAGGCTTTTGACCTAAGTTTTACCCTTTTTCTTATGAGGTTGTGAGGCTTTTTTCTTCAAAATTTTTAGAAACACTTTAAATATTAGGAGGATAAGCTCTCTGGATAGAAGTTGGGACTATTTCTCTTAGTTTACCATTTGCCTTTTGCTTATGGCACTTGTTATCATTGTTTTCTATTTCAAATATTCAAATTTGTCAAATTTTCCCTCATGGTTTCTAGACTTGAGAGGATGGTTGGGAAAATTTCCTCCTATTCCCAGGAATCCACTGTTTTCTTCCAGTATTTCATTTTCTACATCTTAAACCTCTGATCAGGTTGGAATTTATCCTGGTACTCTGCAGAGCTGGATCAAATATTATATTTCCAGATGACTAAGTAATTGTCCCAGTAACAGTCATTAAAAGTACTTCTTTTCTCTCTGTGATCTGAAATACCACTTTTGTCATATACTAAATTTTCATATACATTAAGTCTGCTTTTGGATTTTCTCTCATGCTCCTTATCTCTGTCTACTCACTCACCAGTATGATGCTACCTTCATTACATACCTTTTATATATATTAATATCTCATCCTTATTAAAAACAAGGAATCCCTTTTCACTTAGCTGAAATCTGCTTCTAAGCCTTTCCCAAGTGTCTGTTTTCATCATATGGCTTATACACAGGTTAGATTCCCAGATTCTATTTAAATTCTTACAACTGCAGTGGAATCTTCTCTTCCACTATATCATGTAACTGGTTATTGATTACATATGTTAAGGCTACTGACTTCTTTAGCATTTCATATCCTGCAACTTAATTCTACCCTTGATTTTATAGGTAAAGACTACAGACTTTCTCCCATTAAAATGCTGGCTTTTGAGATAAACTGTATTTGATTTAAAAAATTCTATTTCAATGTTTATTATTTATTTATTTGAGAAAGTCAGAGAGACCAAGTGAGAGTAGGGGAAGAGCAAACAGAGAGGAAGACAGAATCCAAAGCAGACTCCAGGCTCTGAGCCATTAGCACAGAGCCTGATGTGGAGCTCAGAACTGCAAGTTCATATTCTGAGCCTAAGTTGGCTGTTTAACCGACTAAGCCATCCAGGTTCCCCTGTATTTTATTTTTTTTAAATATCAATTCCTATTTTACTAATTATTCTTAACATGAAGGAGAGCTGAATGTTACCAAATGACTTTTTTTTTTTTAAACTATGGAGACAATCAAATGATTTTTCTCCTTGGCTTTAATATTCAGATACTGAATCCTACATTCCTAGAATAAATCTTGGTCAAGATGAAACTGGTCTGCTTAAAATGCTTCTCTCTTCTGATGTCAATTGGGATAAACTGTTTTCCTACATAGTCCTTTTCATTAATAATTTTCAAATCTATTTGTATACATTTTCATAAACTTAGCTGCATGAATATTTAAATTTCGTGTTTTGATCCTTCCTTTCCCACTTAAAGTTTCTTCTCCTTTGTAAAAATTTAGTTGGCTTTTCAGTTGTCTATTTGACAAACAAAAAAAACTTCAAAGAACCAAAATTCTGATTTATCAGTTCTACTATTATTCCACTAACTAAAACTATTACTTTAATAGTGTTACATCTTTCCTTCTCCATTCTTTTCACTTATTTTGTTGATTTTCTACCTTTTTGAGTATTTCACGTATTTTTATTTTCATTGATGTAAGCACCTGATGCTAATAGTTTTCTTACA
The DNA here is from genome assembly GCF_003009895.1 of Hyaena hyaena. Taxonomy (NCBI): domain Eukaryota; kingdom Metazoa; phylum Chordata; class Mammalia; order Carnivora; family Hyaenidae; genus Hyaena; species Hyaena hyaena. The sequence continues at coordinate 794,881 of NW_024080713.1, read as the reverse complement.
GTAATTGCTTGGTCTCTAACAAAGAGGTTTGCAAATATCGTTCATGAACCATATCTGGCCTTTTACCTATTTTGTTTAAGTTTTATTAGAATACAGCCACATTGACTTTATATATATGCTATGACTGCTTTCTGCTACAACAGGAAAGTTGGAAAGTTAAGAGGAACTACGTGGTTCACAAGCTCTGAAATGTTTACTATCCATCCCTCTAAACCCTGGCACCTGTAACCTATTGATTCTGGTGGGTCGTATCATGAAACCTAGCAATTTTGTTTGCATTTTCACTTTAAGCCAATAGTTGTTTGGCAGTGTGTTATTTGCTAGTTTCTAGGTAGAGGGCCTTTTTTACTTTTTTTAAAACTAAATTTTAGTAAAAACAAATGCTATATACTTTAGAGAGAAATCTGAAGTTTTCTTTACATGTCAACAAGTAAAGTAGTCCCTCTCCCCCATTCCTTATTCATGCAGGATACGTTCCAAGATTCCCACTGGATTCCTGAAACGATGAACAGTACTGAACCCTATATATGTTTTTGCCAATACATACATACCTATGATAAAGTTTAGCTTATATATTAGACAAACTTAGAGATTAACAACAATAGCTAATAATAAAATATAACAATTACAACAATATAATACATGTTATGTGAATGTGGTCTCTCTCAAAATATCTTATTGTACTGTACTCCCCTTTCTTCTGATGATGTGAGATGATAAAATGCCTATGTGAGGAGATGAAGTGAGGTGAATGAGGCAGGCACTGTGCAACAGTGTTAGGCTACTACTGACAATATGTCAAAAGGTGGGTCATCTGCTTATGGATGCACTGGACTGCGGGTAACTGAAACCATGGAAAGCCAAACCGCATATGAGGGGGAATTCCCACAATTATTTTTAATCCGTTTCATATGCATTTGCAAAAAAGGTATACTCTCTCACATGTAATATACAACCACTATCTTTAATGGCCTTATAAAAATTTTGTCTGCTTGATCTATCTATAATTAAAAGAGATTTTAAGTCTTCTATTATTAGTATGTTTCTAATTCTTATGGACTCTTCTGAAACTTTGTAAAAATTGAACTTGTCATTAATTATCTGTGTATCTAACAATCCATCCTCATCGAGACTTGGAGCTTGTAGCCCTGTAACTTGTCCCACCTCTTTAACGATTTCTGGCCTGAGTTCTACCGTGTGCAACATCAAAATAGTAACCTCGGTTTTCTCCTTATTTGATTTATATGGTACATCTTTGCCTAACTTCTTAGTCTTAACATTTCCAAGTCTTTTGATTTTGTGGTTATATGCTTAGAAGACAGAATTGGATTTTGCAATGTTAGTTAACCTGAAAATATATTTTTTTTCTCTTAAGAAACCAATTAAGCCCAATGACTGATATGGTCTCAATTTTCTTAGGGAAAATATATGTTATTTCACTGTGGGTGTTTTCTTTTTTCTCCTTTGTATTTCTTTTGACATCTAGAGAGGTTTGAGAGTGTGTCCTAACGGTTATCTTTGTACCTTTATAATAACCTTAGTCCTCTCTTTATTAGCTACTATTGATTCCCTGATATGAGCAATATAGAAATTAGCTCTTTTTCCCCCCTTCTATCATCTCTACACTACATCCCCCAGCATCTATTTAAAGTAATAATATCCTTTGATGCCCTGGTGAATTTCTATAAGACAACCAATGAACCTATTAAACCATTTCTTCATTGTTTGAAATTTAGGATCTAATAGCTTCCTCAAGAAAGATTCATGTGAACTATATTCTGTAAGTTCTTAAATAACTGCATTAGATCTTCATTGTCAAAGCATCTAACAAGTACATACTACTCTGTCACTCCCCAGCCCCATCACTGAATTAAGTTCTACAGTTATGCATAAGAATTCCCTGCAAAGGACGTTGGGAAGATGGCAGAGTGAAAAGGAACCTAAGCTCACCTTGACCCACAGATACAACTAGCCAACCCTCACATCAGCATAAATAAGCCAGGAGACAACATGAAGACTGACACAACAAACCCCATAACTAAAGATAGAAAAAAAGGCCATGTCAAAGAAGCTAAGAAGGGTGAAGACATGGTTTGGGAGTGAAAAGGACCATGGCCAACCCTGTAGGGAGTATGTCATGGCATGGAAAAGGGCAAAAAAACAGACTATCACACCAAGGAACCTGCACAGGGAAAACTGTATCCCCATAACATATGACTTTGAAAGTGAGAGGGACTGGATCTCATCAGTTCTTACAACCAGAAGGACTTAAAAGCCTGGAAATTTAAATATCGGCAATGGTCTCTACTCTAGAAGAGTCCAGAAAGTGTTAAAAAGTGGATTTCCCACAATTTAAAAAGATAGCATGTCAAATACCCGGCCATGATACAGTTTGGAAGCAGCAGTTTGAAAAACACCAGGGGCAGATGGGAGGGTGAGTATTTATTCATCTCAGAGCATGGCCTAGAGAAGCAGTATCCTGAGGAGACCCCTCCAGGAACAAAGGAGCTGGCAGATGCCATTTACCTCACCCACATCCAATCATAAACATATGGCCACCTGCAGGAACCTGCTACCTGCTACCACACTTGCTACCTAAGTTGCTTACACCAAGGCATCTCTCCAACCCCTGCACTTTGGCAGATCTGCTCTTCACAGTGATGCTTCCTCTGCAGGCCACCTCCCCCACAAAACTGGTGCCAATTCCACCAACACTTTGTCTCCTGACCTGAGCATTTTGCCGAACCTGAGTTCTAGTAGCAGCAAGTCTTATTTCCTAACAGACTAGTGCACACCTTATTAAAACATGTCCCACTCAGCCAGGGACCAAAGACTGCCCACAAGAGGCAAAGAGAGCCTCTGCAGACAATTGGATTGAAGTAAAAATCAACCAGGACTCAACAGCAGGACAAACACAACTCAAACAGGAGACACTCTGAAGTGCTAGGTCCCGGGGAACAGGGCACACTGCAATACAGGACACTAGACAGCCTCTTCTTCATAAGCCATTCATTACCTTCCAGAGCAGGTGACATAGCTGACATTCTTAACACAAAGTAACAGACACAGAGAGTTAGATAAAATGATGAGACGGAGGAACCTGTCTCAAATGAAAGGACAAACCCATAGCAAGAGACCTAAGTGAAATGGATATTTAAGTACTATGCCAGATACAGAATTTAAAGATACCCAGTAGACTTGAGAAAAGAACGGAAGGCATCAGTGACACCCTTAACAAACAGATAAAAAAGAATATATATGTTTCTCGTGTGTGTGTGTGTGTGTGTGTGTGAGATGAACACCAAACAGGAAATTAAAAGTTCACGGATGGAATGAATACGAAGTTGGAGGAATCAGAGGAACAAATTAATGACCTAGAAGACATGTAATTAATCAAGCTGAGCAAAAGAAAGAAGAATTACAGAATATAAAAATAGACTTAGGAAACTTAAGGACTCCATCTAACATAAGAGCATTCCTACCATAGGAGTCCTAGAGGAAGAAGAGAGAGACAAGGGGGCAGAAAATTTATTTGAAGAAATAATAGCTGAAAACTTCCTTAATCAGGGAAAGGAAACAGACATCCACAGCCAGAAGACATAGACAATGCCCAGCAAAACCAACAACAGCAGGCCAACATCAAGACATACTGTAATTGAATTTGCAACATATAGTGACAAAGAATCTTAAAAGCAGCAAGACAAAACAAGTCCCTAACTTACAAGGGAAGACCCATAAGGCTAGATGGAGATTTCTCAACAGAAACTTGGCAAGCCAGAAGCGAGTGGCATGGGATATACAAAGTGCTGAATGGAAAAAAATCTGCAGCCAAGAATACTCTATCCAGCAAGCCTATCATTCAGAAGAGAAAGAGAGATAAAGCATTTGTCATACAAACAAAAACTAAGAGTTTGTGACCATTAAACCAGCCCTGCAAGAAATATTAAAGGGGACTCTGTGAGTGGAAAGGAGAGACCAAAAGTGACAGTATGAAGGCAGGAAACGCAAAACAGTAACAATGAATATTTCTGTAAAAATCAGTCAAGGAATTCATACCAAAAAGTGTATAAAATGTAACATACACCTCAATCATCAGGGGGAGAGGAGAAAAGAATGGGTTCAAATTTCAAGGACCATCAACATAAATTACAGACTGCAATTTGCAGAATTAAGTTATATACAAACCTAATGGCAACCATATATCAAAACCCATTAATAAACATGAGAATAATAAAGAGAAAAAAATGACAAATAGGTGCCTGGGTGGTTCCGTAGGTTAAGCAATTGACTCTTGATTTTGGTTCAGGTAATGATCTCACAGTTTTGAGACTGAAACCTGCATGGGGCTCTGTTGGCTTAAGATTCTCTCCCTCTCTCCTGTTTAATATATTCTGTTTCTCCCTCTCCTTCTGCCTCTCTCCCACTCATGTGTTCTTTCAGGTTGGTGGGGGGGGGGGGCGAGGATGTCAAATATATCACTAAAGAAAATTAACAAAACACAAAAGAGAAAGACAAGAAAGGATCAGAGAAAATCTCCAGAAACAACCACAAAACAAGTAATAAAATGACACTATAAATTCATATTTATCAATAATTACTTTGAATGTCAATGGACTATACACTCCAATCAAAACACAGGGTGACAGAGTGGATAAAAAAAAAAGTCCATCTATATACTACCTGTAAGAGGCTCATTTTAGACACCTCAAGATTCAAAGTGAGGGGATGGAGAAACATTTATAATGCAACTGAGTGCCAAAAGAAAGCCACAGTAGCAATACTTATATTAGACAAGCTAGACCTTAAAAACAAAGACTGTAACAAGAGACAAAGAAGGGCACTATATAATAATAAAGGGGACAATCCAACAAGAAGATAAAACAACTGTAAATATTTACGCAGCCGAACGGCAGAACCCAAATATATAAAACAACTAATAACAAACATAAAAGAGTTCACTGATGATAATAAAAGTAGGGGACTTTAACACCCAACTTACATAAATAGATCATCTAAACAGAAAACAAAGAACCAGTGGCTTTTAATGACACACTGGGCCAGATGGACTTAAATATATTTAGAACAATCTAGCGTAAAACAGCAGAATACACATTTTTTTTCCAGGTGCACGTGGGGCATTCTCCAGAACCAGTCACATAGGTCAGAAAACAGACCTCAAGAAATACAAAAGCCTAAGTCATACTATGCACCTTTTCTGGCCACAATACTGTGAAACTCGAAGTCAACCACAAGAAAAAACCTGCAAAGACCACAAGTGCATAGATGTTTAACAACGTGCTACTAAACAATGAATGGATACACTAGGAAATCAAAGAAAATAAAAATGGAAATGAATAAAAATGAAAACAATGATCCAAAATCTTTGGATGTGGCAAAAGTGGTCCTAAAAGGGAAGTATACAGTGATACAAATGTACCTTAAGAAACATGAAAAATCTCAAACAGCCTAACCTTACACCTAAAGGAACTAGAACAAGAACAAATGAAGCCTAAAGTCAGCAGAAGGAAGGACATAATAAAGATTAAAGCCAAAAGAAAAAAAAAAAACCAAAACCAAAACCAAAACCAAAAACAAAAAAACACAATAGAACAGATCAAGCATACCAAGAGCTGGTTCTTTGAAAAAATTAATAAAATTGATCAACCTCTAGCCAGACTATGGAAAAAGAAGAGAAAGGATCCAAATAAATATCATAAATGAGAGAGAATTAACAACCAACAGCACAGAAATATAAACAATTATAAGAGAATATTATAAAAAACTATATGCCAACAAACTGGACAACCTAGAAGAAATGGATCAATTCATAGAAACATAAATTACTAAAAGTAAAACAGAATGAAAGAATACTTAAACAAACAGCCTGGTACCAAATTTATCAGTAATCTAAACACTCCCAACAAACGAAAGTCCAGGACCAGAGGGTTTTGCACGTGATTTCTGCCCATCATTGGAAGAGTTAGTATGTATTCTTCTCCAACTATTCCAAAAAAACAGAAGAGGATGGAAAGTTTTGAAATTTATTCTATGAAGACAGCATCATCCTGACAGTAAAACCAGATGAAGACATTACACAAAAAAGAGAACTACAGGGCAGTACCTCTGATGGACATGAATGCAAAAATCCTCAACAAAATATTAGCAAACTAAATCCAACAATACTTAAAAAACATTATTCACCTCAATCAAGTGGGATTTATTCCTAGGATGCAAGGATGGTTCAATATTTGCAAATCAGTCAATGTGATACATCACATCACTAGGACAAAGGGTGAAAAAACACATAATCATTTCAATAGACGCAAAAAAGCATTTTATAAAGTACAACATCCATTCGTGATAAAAACCCTCAACAAACTAAGTCTAGAGGGAATATACCTCAACATAATAAAGACCATATTTGAAAAACTAATATCAGCTTCAACAGGGAAAAACTGAGAGCTTTTCGTCTATGGTTAGGAACAAGACAGGGATGTCCACTCTCACCACTTTTATCTAACAGAGTACTGGAAGTTCTAGCCTCAGCAATCAGACAACAAAAAGGAAGAAAAGGCAACCAAATTGGTAAGGAAGAAGTCAAACTTTCACTATTTGCAGATAACATGATACTATATCAAGAAAATCTGAAAATCTCCACCAAAAAAAATAATCAGAACTGATCAATGAATTCAATGAAGTCAGGATACAAAATCTAATGTACAGAAATTTGTTGTTCCTATACACTAATAATGAAACAGCAGAGAAGGTGAAATTAAGAAAACAATACCATTTACAATTGCACCAAAAGTAATACCTAGGAATAAACTTAACCAATGAGGTGAATAACCAGTACTCTGAAAACTATACAACACTGATGAAAGAAACTGATCATGATACAAAGAATTGGGAAGACATTCGATGACCATGGGTTGGAAGAATATATACTGTTAAATATCCATACTATCAAAAGCAATCTATAGACTTAATGCAATCTCTATCAAAATACCAAAATTACGAGCATTTTTCAAAGAACTGGAACGAACAATTATAAAATTTGTATGGAACCAGAAAAGACCCTCAAAGGCCAAAGCAATCTTGAAAAATAAATAACTGGAGGTATCACAATTCCAGCCTTCAAGTTACACTACAAAGCTGTAGTGATCAAAATAGTATGGTCCTGGCACAAAAACAGGCACACAGATCCACAGAACAGAAGAGAATAGCCAGAAATTAACCCACAACTATATGGTCAATTAATCTTCGACAAAGCAGGAATAAATATCCAACAGGAAAAAGGCAGTCTCTTCAACAAATGGTGCTGGGAAAAGCAGATAGTTGCCTGCAAAAAAATGAAATCTGGCCCACTTTGTTACACCATACATAAAAATAAACTCAAAATGGATATAAGACCTAAAAGTGAAACCTGAAACCGTAAAAATCCTAGAAGAGGGCACAAGAATTTTTCTGACACAGGCAGCATTTTTCTAGATATGTCTCCTGAAGGAAGGGAAACAAAAGCAAAAATAAACTATTGGAACTAGGTTAAAATTAAAAGCTTCTGCACCGCAAAGGAAACAATCAAAAAAAAAATGAAAGGCAACCTATGGAATAGGAGAAGATACTCGTAAATTACATATCTGATAGAGTTAGTATCCAAAATATAATAAAGAACTTAAAAAGCTCAATACCCAAACACCAAATAATCAGTTTAAAAATGGGCAAAAGACAAAGACAGACATTTCTCCAAAGACTTACATATAGCCAACAGACCTGTCAAGATATTCAACATCACTCATCATTAGAAAAATGCAAATCAAACCCACAATGAGATATCACCTCACACCTGTCAGAATAGCTAAAATAAAAAACACAAGTATTGGCAAGAAAAAACACTCCTGCTCTGCTGGTGGGAACGGAACCTGGTGCAGCCATTGTGAAGTTTTCTGGAAAGTTAAAAAACAGAATTACCCTATGATGCAGTAATTCTACTGAATATTTACCCAAAGAATACAAAAACACCAATTTGAAAAGATAAATGCAACCCTATGTTTATTACAGCATTATTTACAATAGCCAAATTATAGAAGCAGCCCAGGTATCCATCGATGGATGAATAATGAAGAGGTAGCACGCGTGTGTTTGTCTATGTGTGGGTGTGCATGAGCGAGCGCGTGCGTGCGCGCGCGCGCACACACACACAGAGGAATGTTACTTAGCCATAAAAAAGGAATGAATTCTTGCCATTTGCAACAACAGAGATGAATCTGGAAAGTATAATGCTAAGTGAAAGAAGTCAGTCAGACAAAGACAAATACCATATGATTTCACTCATGTGAAATTTAAAAACTAAAACAAAGAAAAAAAGAGACAAACCAAAATAGAGACTCTTAACTACAGAGAACAAACTGATGGTTACCAGAAGGGAGGTCGGTGAGGGATGGGTGAAATAGGGTATGGGGATTAAAGAGTACACTTATCATGATCAATACTGAGTAACGTATAGAAATGTTGAATCACTCACTATACTGCACACCTGAAACTAATATAACCCAAAATGTTAACTGTACTGGAATTAAAATAAAAAGCTTATTTATTTTTTTGAAACAAAACACATTGCATGTGAGCAGGGGAAGGGGAGAGGGAGAGAGAGAATCCTACGCAGACCCCATGCCCAATGTACTCCTCAGGGCTTGATCTCATGACATCTCATGACCTTGAGATCATGACCTGAGCGAAAATGAAGAGTGAGATGCTTAACTAAGTCACCCAGGCACCGCTCAAAAACTTAAGAAAAAAAAAAAAAAATTCCCTACAGAACATCTTGCCTATTGTTTTCCTGCCAAAAGATTTCTTGGCATTAATATAAAGACTCAATAGCACGGTACTGGTGTAAAATCAAATTGATCAATGCAACAGTGAACCCAAAAATAAACCAAGACATGCATGAAGAACTGATACTTGGCCAAGACAATGAAGAGAAAGGATGGCATTTTTTTTTTTTTTAATTTTTAATGTTTATGTATTGAGAGAGAGACTGGGCATAAGTGGGGAGGGGCAGAGAGAAAGGGAGACACAGAATCTGAAGCAGGCTCCAAGCTCTGAACTGTCAGCACAGAGCCCGACGTGGGGCTCGAACTCGTGAACCGTGAGATCCTGACCTGAGCCAAAGTCAGACGCTCAACCGACTGAGCCACCCAGGTGCCCCAAGGATGGCATTTTCAACAGCAGTGGTGGAAAAATTAAATATCCACATGTAAAACAAACTTGAATCCATACCTTCTATCATATATAAAAATGAACTCATAATGGATCACCTAGATGTGAAATTTAAAACTCTGAAACTTCAAGGGTAAAACATTTGTCTTAGATAAAGATTTCCTAGACACAAAAGAAAAATTCGTAACAGTAAATTGGACATCATTAAAAGAAGTAACTGGGGCTCCTTGGAGAAACAACCAAGCTGGTACAGAAAAAGTGTAGGATGAATCGAGATAACTCTGTTTTGCCAGAAAGTAAGACATGCTCGAAAATCAACAGAGACATGCCAAAGGAGAAGATTTCAACTTGAAGGGGTTTCTACTGCCCAAATTGTTCCCATTTGGGTATCAAAATAAATAATGAAAGCAATGATTTATAGCATATTAAAATTTAAAAATTTCACAAGCCCACAGTAATGAGTGAATGGAAAAGGAAAATCGTATCCATACAGTACACCAATAATAATAATAATAGAGAATGGTAAAGCACTGAAGAACATATCACTTTAGCCAAAAATGATGTATCAGGGTGGATATAATAATGAGAAAGAAATCAAACAGTAACTTCAAAAAAACAAAGTTTGACATAAATAATTATTAACTACACCAAAGAACTGGGATAACAAGGAACTGGGATAACAAGGACTGGCTAGCTGAGACAATGCTAGCATGCCTGGGTGGCTCATTCAGTTAAACATCAGACTTCAGCTCAGGTCATGATCTCATGGTTCATGGGTTCAAGCCCCGCATCGGGATCTGTGCTGACAGCTCAGAGCCTGGAGCCTGCTTCAGATTCTGTCTCTCCCTCTCTCTCTGCCCCTCCCACACTTGCACTGTGTGTCTCTCTCTCTCTCAAAAATAAATATATTTTTTTAATTTTATTAAAAAAGTTAATTTTTTAATAAAAAATCTTTTTAAAGTTGAGACAATGCTAAAGAATAAAAGTATTACGGCAGATATATGATATTTAATAGCCACTACCTCTAAGGCTAGGACAAATCGCAAGAAAAGGTATAGCCATCGCTCACTTTGGTGCTGCAACAGTGGGATTCGTTGGAAATTCATCCTCTGGAACTTGTTCACAGATCTACTCTATGGTACATACTGGCAATCTGTGTCCTGGATTTCTCCCACCCCCAAAAGAAAAAGAAAAGCTGCTGTAAAGGACATTATTCCAACAACTGACAAAATTTATTTATTATTTACTTATTAGATAATGTATTAATATCAAACTTCCTGAACTTGGTAATTATACTGTGGTTATACGAGATTATCCTTGTATATATCAAAATTCATCAAGTTATAGATTTTAAATTTGTGTAGTTTACTGTATGTTAATATCATCTCAGTAAAGCTAAAAACACTTTTAAAGGAGCGCCTGGGTGGCTCAGTCGGTTAAGCACCCGACTTCGGCTCAGGTCATGATCTTACAGTTCGTGGGTTCGAGCCCCACATCAGACTCTGTGCTGACAGCTAGCTCAAAGTCTGCTTCCGATTCTGTGTCTCCTTCTCTCTGACCCTCTCCTGCTCATGCTGTCTCTTTCTCAGAAATAAAAGATTAAAAAAATTTAAAAAAAGTGACAAACCCTAAAAACAAATTTTAAAAAATTTTTTTAATTAAAAATAAAAATACTTTTAAAAAAGAGAACCTATACTTCAGAGACACATAGACACGTTTGGGGATCAAGGGTCATATCTGCAACTTATCCCATACAAGTAAAAAAAAATAAATAACCCTAAGTATACCAAAGTGAGAAATAAAGAAAATGCAGCACAATCTAGTATCCTTAGGAAGGGCTTATAAGGGCGGGCTTATTGCTAAGTTCTCACATGTGGTCTTTATGCTGAAATATCAGTTGGCTGGATGTATGTCTCAATTCAAATTTTTTTCTGTTAAAATCTTAAGTCTTTACTCCAGGTTCTTCTGGACTCAAGTGCTAATGTTGGAGAGTCTAATGATAATCTAACATTCTTTCCATCATAAGTGATGTAATCTTTTTGTGGAGATGCTGAAGTATTATTTTTCTTTTCTTTAAAACGCCTTTAACAAGTTTCAGTGATGGCTATTGTCTCCATTTTCCTAGGCACTTGATGAACCCTTTTAATACAGATGTTCATCTTTGTTTTAACAATATTTTCTTGTTTTTGTTTTCTGTCTCTTTGTACAAGCAGTCTTCAGGTACTATTATTAATGTTCACATATTTATGTGCATGTGTATGTAAAATCTTTTCACTTCACGAATTTCTTTCATCTCTTTACTTGATTTGTCTTCACTTATTCTTTTCTATCATTTATTTCTTTTATGGTACTTTCTGGAGGGTTTAGTCATTCAAGAACTTTCTGGTTCACTTCATTTCCGAAATCTTTCTAATTCATTCCTCAACTCTGTCAATTTTTCTTTTCATGACCTCCTACAGAACAGGAGCTAATTTCTAAATTTTTCTAAATCTAATTTATGTTTTTTTTCATAATATACTGTTTTATTCTCCCAGCTCATTTTATAGAAATAGGTTTCATTATCTCTCTGCTTTAAAAACAAAGTATACTGCTATCTTCACTTCTTTAGATCTGTTATTCAGAGGACTGTTGTCATCTTTTTTTCTTATGCTATCTTTCAATCTTATAAAATTTTCTACAGACCAATTTATAGTAGCATGCATTGTCTTCTACTTTTAAGTCTCCTAGGTAGGATTTGTAAACAGATTAATATAGCTTTCCTAGATCCAGAGTTCTAGGGTTTCCTCTTATGCAGTTATTATGACAAAGTATTCAAACCTATGGTGTCTTAGTGTAAATACTTCTGTAATACTTTGACATCTGCCTCGAGTGCCCCCTTCCACATGTATCTGAGGCTTTTCTCTTCTTTACCCCTGAATTCCTATCCTGGTTAACTTGTTTTTATTTGCAGCAGTTTCTTCTCAGTGTGGGGCTCTGCTCTTTCACTGAATATTTCCAAGAATCTCAGGAACCAAGTTGTTCCAGCTCCCTCATACTTTCCTGTGGCAAACTGCCTCATTTCAGACCCTATTAACAATCTGTGGACCACAATCTCAGTAGCAGTACCCTCAGATACTTTTTTTTTCCTTTTAATGTTATTTATTTATTTCTGAGAAGAGAGAGAGACAGCGTGAGCAGGGGAGGGTCAGAGAGAGGGAGATACAGAATCTGAAGCAGGCTCCAGGCTCTGAGCTAGCTGTCAGCACAGAGCCCAACGCGGGGCTTGAACCCACGAACCGTGAGATCATGACCTGAGCTGAAGCTGGACGCTTAACCGACTGAGCCACCCAGGTGGCCCGATACCGTCTTCTTCAGAGACATGCTGGGTGGCTTTCTGAGAAGGCAGACAGCTACCACGATAAATGTATGATCTCTAGCAGCAAGTGGGCCGCAACATGATCTGCAACCCTATTACATTTACCTGGAAAATACAATCCACACTGAGGACACACAAACCTTCTATTCATTCCTGCCTTCTCTCCTGTTCATAACAAAACATCTCTCCTTCTATCCAAAGTCATCAATCTCTCCACCTAGGCCTTGGATTAATCTCATCCTGCCTCACATACTCACTTAAAAATCTCTTTAGTATATTGGGATAGCTCACTTGAGTGAATTCTTCCACTTTCATATAAACATGCTTAAAGCCTTTCCTATTTACAAAAAAGGCAATAAACAAGAAACCCATAACTCTTTTTTCTCCCCAAGTACTGCCTTATCCCTTTAAACTTCTCTACAGAGTTGTCTAAACTTTCCATCTACATCTCTTTACTTCCCATCCATTGTACAACCCACCCCAATACGGTTTCCCGTTCTACTTCTCCACCAAAATATACTTTTGCATGACTGCCATGTTTCTAATGCTAAAAATGTTCTTGGCTTCTCTTACCTGACCTTGCAGGAATATGACACTATGAAACACCACTGCTCTGTTCCTTCTTTTTTGCCTTGGCTGCCATGACACTATATATTCCTGGTTTTCTCCTACCTCTTCTCACTCTCCTTTGTACATTTCCATCTTTATCTCGAAGCCATTCAATACCTGACTTCCTGAAGCCTTGTCCTAGGTGATCTCCTCACTCTAATCTCCAGGGGAGAAGGGAAAGGAGCAAAGGAAGGACAACAGGAGACCAAAACGGATGGGTCAGAGGAGCGGGAGGAAACCTTAATACCAAAGGATGGGTGGGAAAGTGAGCAGAGATTAGAAAAAGCAAGTTAAGGCACATGACGCACAAGACGAGTATAGAAGACGGATGAGGACTGGAAGAAACATAAATCAACATGCACCAGTACAAAAAGACAGATACTAGGAATCTCGTGTACTACAGGCACTTCCTGGTTATCCTTAATGCTTAATATAGACATCCAACAGACCGCAGAAAGACTATTCATTCACAATCACGGTAAAATAAAGATCTTCTGGTAGTTATGATTCTGAATTACTTATTTTCTTTTTTAAATTTATTGTATCACGACAAGAATACTTATGGACTATGTACATTAGAAGAAATTAGAGCAAAGTTATGTTCACATGTTGCTTTAAACAAATATTTGATAATGCACCCTACATATTTTATGTACATATACTATAGTACTACTATATCTTGTACATAATAAATCACAAAAACATGTAACGATTTTTAAATATACAATTTTACTTATTTATTTTTGAAAGAGAGAGCAGAGGCACACGAGTAGGGAAAGAGGCAGAGAGAGAGGGAGGTAGAGAATCCCAAGCAGATCCGTGCTGCCAGCGCAAAGCCCAACATGGGACTTGAAATTATGAAACCGGGAGATCATGACGTGAGTTGAAGCCCAGAGTTGGATGCCTAACCAACAGAGCCACCCAGGTGCCTCCAGAGACAATCTTAAGCAGCCTCAGTGCTCAGTGCAGAGCCTGACATGGGGCTCCATGTCAACACCGAGATCATGACCTGAGCTGAAATCGAGTCAGATGCTTAACCAACGAGCCATGAAGGTGTCCCAAACATAAAATATGTTTAAATGTTTATTTATTTTGATAAAGAGAGAGCAAGCGTGAGTGGGGGAGGGGCAGAGAGGGAGAGAGAAGAGAATCCCAAGCAGTTTCCACACTGTCAGCACAGAGCCTGACTCAAGGCTCGAACCCACCAACTCTGAGATCATGACCTAAGCTGAAATCAAGAGTCAAATGCTTAACTGACTGAGCTACCCAGGAGTCCCAAAACATTTTTAAAAAATTGGGTAGGGGAGGTACCTGAGTGGTTCAATCGGTTAAGTGTCTGACTTCGGCTCAGGTCATGATCTCATGGCTCATGAGTTCGAGTCTAACGTCAGGCTCTGTGCTGACAGCTCAGAGCCTGGAGCCTGTTTCAGATTCTGTGTCTCCCTCTCCCTCTGCCCCAAATCTGTTCTTGCTTTGTCTCTCATTTTTCTCAATGTTTATTTTTGAGAAGGAGGGGCAGAGTGTGAGCAGGGGAGGGGCAGAGAGAGATACAGAATCTGAAGCAGACCCCAGGCTCTGAGCTGTCAGCACAGAGCCCAACACGGGCCCGAAGCCGCATACTGCGAGATAGTGATCTGAGCCAAGTTGGAAGCTCAACTAAGCCACGCAGGCACCCTTCCCCCCCCCCCCGGCCCGCCCAACACAAAACATTTTTAAAGAATAAAATCAGGGTCGGGGTGCCTGGGTGGCTTAGTCGGTTAAGCGCCCAACTTTCGCTTAGGTCATGATCTCGCAGTTCGTGGGTTCAAGCCCTGCGTCGGGCTCTGTGCTGACTGTCAGCTTTGAGCCTGGAGCCTTTTTCAGAGTCTGTGTCTCCCTCTCTCTCTGACCCTCCCCTGCTCACGCTGTCTCTCTCTCCTAGAAATAAATAAAAATATTTAAAAAAAAAAAAAGAATAAAATCAGGGTCAAATATTTTAAAATATCTTGCTAATCATAATAGCTTCATACTATTATCCTCTAATGGTCCAAGATGTGATATACACTTAAGGCATAGTTCATCATTTATATAGAGGCTGTCCATCAATTTCAAAGAGTCTTCTTGGTAACTTTGAAACTTATAGGTTTCCAATGGTTAGATATGGTTAGAAAATCACTTATGTTCACTGCACAGTAAGACTAATAAAGATCCTACAGTATATCAGCTCTGCCACTATAATGCTGTTACACTTACAAATTTATCAGAGCTGAAAATGAGACTTCAAAGATTCAAATAGTTTATGGCTGGTGGAAAATCACACAAATCCATCAACTCTGTACACCAGATAAAATGGAAAACAAAATGGAACACAAAATGGAACAGCAACAATTACAGCTTTCTATAGAATACAGATTTCCTTGCCAGCTAATGCACCGCTGGCTGCATATTCAGGTGCCAGGAAATGACAATCATCTATCCCTCTATTTAACATTAGAAAAGTCATCAAAGATGAGGAGCCCTGGGAACCTTCTGTATTTTCCTTAACTGGGGAGAAGCCAAGCTATCAGCATCTAACCTTGATTACAGACTTAAAATGTAATGCTCTAAGCTATTAATAATGGCATTGGGGATTACTTTTTATGGCTGTTACACATGTACCCTACATGCTACAACGTAGGAACTCTCCAGGCTGCCGAAACTGAGGGATTTTTGTGAATGGCCTCCATATGGGACTTCCCTAGAAACTGAGATTACAGGATTTTATGTCACGGTCCTGATAGTGGCCTACCATGATCTTCAATTTTTCAGTCATTTTGGTTAAAAACAGAGGTTACAATCCACAAGCCAAGTTATCCAAGAACATGTAAATTGTATTACAATTTTTGTGTGCACGCTAGGGGTGGAGTGAGGGGACACAATAGGGTCTGCCCCTCCAAGAGAAATTTTAAAATATTTTAATAGTATGTTAATAAAAACACAATACAAAGTTTGTTTGAGGTGACTAACACATACTTAGAAAATTATGCCTTTAAAGCAGAGATAAACATTAAATAAAAGCCAAAAGTTAGGTGATAAGCCCTTAGGGAATAGCAAGCAAGAAAAAGAGTAAATATTACAAATAGAAACAAAAGAGGAGACATCATTCAGCCCCCGAAAACATTAAAAGGATAAGGGAATACTGTGAACAAATATATGCCAAAAATGTACCAACTACATGAAACAGAAAATTTTCTTCAAACAATTTACCAAAATGGGTTCATGAATATAAAATCTGAATAGCCTCATATCAATTAAAGACACTGAATTCCTAATCAAAAACATTCTCATAAAGAAAACGCTAAGTGCACATGGATTCAATGAATTCTGTCATACGTTTAAAGAATACTAATTTTACAAAACCTCTTTCAGAAAATTTGAGATAGAACACTTTATACAGTGAGGCCAGTATTACCTTGATATCCAAATCATATAAAGATTCAAGAAAATTCTATCACCAATATCTATCACCAATATTCCTCATCAACATAAAAAGTCCTTAAAATATTAGCAAATCAAATATAGAAGTACACCAAAAGGATAATACATCAGGACCAAGGAGCACATATCCCAAGAATACAAGATAGGTTTAACATCTGGAAATCAACATAATTCACCACATTAACAGGAAAAAAAAAAAAGAAAGAAAACCCACACTATCATTTTAATAGATACAGAAAATTCAATTTAAAAAATTCATCATCCGCTCATGGTTAAAATCCTCAGCACTCTAGGAACAGAAGGAATCTTCTGAATTTTGATAACGAGTACCTGTAAAAAGCTAATAGATCTAACATATTAATTGTGAACAACTAATGTTATCCTTCTAAGATCAGGAATAAGGCAAGGATGTTATATCTCATTTAATAGTGAAATTAAACTTTTATGCAATATTGCAATAAGGGAAGAAAATGACAAATTATTAGGAATGGAAAGGAGTAAAACTATCTACCTGTAAGCAATAGCAGTCTACACGGAAAACCTTAAGGAATTTACAAAGAAACTATTAGATTTAATAATTGAATTTAGCAAGATAATAGGATAGAATCAATATACAAAAGTCAATTGTATTTCAACCAGCAACAATTAGAAATGACATTTTCTTTAATTTTTTTAGTATTTTTGAGAGAGGACAGAGAACCTGAGTGGCTGAGGGGTAGAGAGAGAGACAGAGGACCTAAAGTGGCTCTGTGCACAAAATTCTGACTCAGGACTCACACCCACAAACCATGAGATCATGACCTGAGCTTAACTGACTGAGCCACCCAGGCACCCTTAGAAATGAAATTTTCAAAAAAAGCATTATCATTAAACAACATTATAAAATTTTTTGGAATAAACTTCACAAATATTGTTCAAGAGAAAATAGTACTAAGAGAAATTAAAGATCTAAATAAATGGGAGATAAAACACGTTTATAGATAGGAATAGTCAATATTGTTAGATCGTTCTCCCCAAAGTAGTATCTGGATTGAATGCAATTTTATTTTTCTTATTTATTTTTTAAAAATTTTTTTTAATGTTTTATTTATTTCTAGGAGAGAGAGAGAGACAGCGTGAGCAGGGGAGGGTCAGAGAGAGAGGGAGTCACAGACTGAAACAGGCTCCAGGCTCTGAGCTGGCAGTCAGCACAGAGCCCGACGCAGGGCTCGAACCCACAAACCACGGGATCATGACCTAAGCGAAAGTCGGACGCTTAACCGACTAAGCCACCCAGGCGCCCCTGGATTGAATGCAATTTTAGTCAAAATCATAGCAGGCTTTCATGTAGAAATTAACAAGCTGACTCTAAAATTTATGAAGAAATGCAAATGACTTTAAAGAGCCAATTTTGAAAAAGAACTGCCCAATTCAAAACGTGCTTTGAAAGCTACAGTAATAAAAAAAAAAACCCAACAACACTGTTAGTACTGAATGGACAGGTCAATAGAACAGAAAAGAATACAGAAATAGAACCACACATATATGTTCAACTGATTTTTTACAAAAATGCCAAAGTAATAAAATGGGAAAAGTACTCTTTTCAATAAATGGTGCTTTAACATAGGCTTGAAAACATGAACCTCAATGCTTACCTCATACAAAAACTGCTCAAAATAGATTATAGCTCTAAATATGAAAACCAAAACTACTACTACTGAAAGACGGGATAAAATCTTAGTAAATTTAGGGTAGACACAGAAGTATTAGAACACAAAAATCACTAACCATAAAAGAAAAAAACTGATAAACCAAACATAATCAAAATGTAAAACTTCAGCTCTTCAAAAGATGCCATTAAGAAAATGAACAGGCAAGCAACAGGCATGAAAGAAAACACGTGCAATACATGTATTTAACAAAGGACCAGGATAAAGAATATATATAAAGACTATTTAGTTTTCTGGTGCACCTGAGTGGCTCAGTCAGTTAAGTGTTTGACACTTGATTTTGGCTCAGGTCATGATCTCAGGGTCATGAATGAGATCAAGCCCTGCGTTGGGCTCAGCGCTGAGCTCAGCACTGAGCGTGGAGCCTGTTTGAGATTCTCTCCCCCCTTGTCTTTGTCCATTCTCCCCACCTCCCCCCGCGCCCCCCCCAAAAAAAATAAACATTAAAAAAAGAATATATAATTTTGAATAATATATCCAATTACCTAACTATAAATGTTTTTTTTTTTTTCTAGGAGAGAGAGAGAGAGAGACACAGTGTGAGCAGGGGAGGGCCAGAGAGAGAGGGAGTCAACAGACTGAAACAGGCTCCAGGCTCTGAGCTGGCAGTCAGCACAGAGCCCGACGCGGGGCTCGAACCCCCGAACCGCGAGATCATGACCTAAGCGAAAGTCGGACGCTTAACCGACTAAGCCACCCAGGCGCCCCTCATTAGGTCAATTTTAAAATTCTGCAAAAGACAAACTGAAATTTTACCAAAAAGCTGTAGTAGCCAATAAGCACAGGAAAGATGCTCATCATTATTCACTGGGGAAATGAAAATTAAAACCATGAGACAACCCTTTGCACATACTAAAATGACTAAAATTAAAGACTAACAACACTAAAATTGGCAACGATGTGAACCAACTGGAACTCTTATACGTTGCTGGAGGGAATGCAAAACAGTACAACCAGTGTAAATATACATTTATGATGCAAACAAGAAATTCCAAGTATTTACCCAAGGAAATGAAAACATATCCACATAGAGACTTCTCTACAAATATGTATAACAGTTTTATTCATAATAGCCCCAAATTTAAAATAGTAATATTTTCCATTAATAGGTGAATATTGAATATAAAACTGTGTATAAAACTGGTAAACAATATGAAACGATGTTAAATACTATTAATTCTTTGTCATTGTACCTTGTACTCACAAGGTGATTTATACTTCTCACTAAGAACCCAAAGGAATCTGATCCCAGAATTGACAGTTTTATATCTTTTAGACTGCCTACTAATAAAGAAGTCTAGGAAAACTGATGGATTCTTTTATTTTACTCTCCCTGGACAAATAATGTGATCCCTTTCAAAAGTATGCTCCGTGTTCTTGTAAATATAGCTTAGAGTTTCCTACTTTTCTGCTGACATTACATCAACACCATAAAATATTACACAATGTTGTAACATTTCTCCAGGATCCACTTCTCTTCTAAATTCATATACCTGTAACATACCTGAAGAAAAACTGTTTTCTAAGCTCTTCCCTCTTTCCTAGATGTAACTGCACACTAAGGAAATGACAGTCACACCTGAGGTAGTCAGCCAACTTTAGCATGTGGCCACTCATCCTCATCCCTTCCAACTGGCAGTCTCATAAAACGACAGTTTCCAGCCCTGTTCCTCAACAGTGGCTTGGTAGCTAGTGTAATTGTGTCTGAGCATTGATAAATCATAACACTTTTTTATTGTTACAAATTAGCTGTATTTCTTTTTCATAAAAAACAAGTTAGGAAGGATTTATTTTCCATGAATTTCATTTAGGATAACAAGGAGCACCAAAAAGTATTTAATAGAAAAATTAGGTCTGATTATGTTGAAACCTATTACTCCATACCCTGAACTTTGGTCTTAAATTCCTTAGGAATCCCCTTATAATCAATTTTATTTCAGAATATAATACTGCTTGAGCTAAAGAAACACAAGGGTTTAATATTATACTCTAGAATTCTAAAACTATGCCAAATTGGGCACTCTAAGGGGATGGGCCTAGAAATCTAAATTTTTAATGTAAGTTTTTAATCAGTGAGGGGTGTCTGGGTGGCTCACTGGGTTGACCTTCCAACTTCGGCTCAGGTCATGATCTTGTGGTTCCTGAGTTCAAGTCCCACATAAGGCTTGATGCTGTCAGTGCAGACAGAGCCCACTTCAGATCCTCTGTCCCCCCCACCCTCTCCCCTTCCGCCACTTACATTCTCTCAAAAATACATAAAACATTTAAAAACTTACTTAAAAAAATAAAATTTTAACTAGTAATTCTAGTAGAGCTAAAATTTGAAAACCACTATCTAAATCTAAAAGAGTTCAACTGCAACGTAATTGTGGCCTCAACAAAACTTGTTTTGTTTGGCCTACAAAATGGGCTCGTGTGCAATGTATTTTCTTCTTTACTTGCCAATATCTAATACTAGGGAAAGCTTACACAAAAATTCAGGCTTCAGACTTCTCATTAAAAGAAATATATACAGGGGCTCCCGGGTGGCTCAGTCGGTTGGGCAGCTGACTTTGACTCAGGTCATGATCTCACAGTTCGTGGGTTCGAGCCCCACATTGGGCTCTGTGCTGACAGCCAGCTCAGAGCCTCCTGGATCCTGTTTCAGATTCCGTGTCTCCCTCTCTCTCTGACCCTCCCCTGCTCACGCTGTCTCTGAGAAATAAAGCATTAAAAAAAAATTTACAAAAAAATATATATACATAAATGTCCTTCAATACTGGCCCTGCCCTCTCTTACATGACACTCTGCTATAGCTGAATTTATTCGCCTTCCCTGTCACTCTCCACCATTCGCTATTATTTTACTCAGATACCTGGCTTAGCTCCTGTAGGTATTATAGTTTGACCCTGACAAGTGTACCGACAAGTTCATCAAGAGAATGAAGAACAGATGATCAAAATGAACCCTATTTATTTAGTTATGAAATGTACTGGCTGAAGTTTTACTTCCGCTAGTTTTAAAATAAGTTTGCAATGAGAGAGAAAGGAAGACCAGAAGTCAATAAGATTCAGGATAGATTGTGTCTTTAATTTACTGAAGATAACCCTAACTCTTTTGGAGTGTATTTAAAAGTGTCATTTGTTAGAGACGTTTTCTTCCTCAGTGTAAAAACAAAAACATTACCTTCCAGTTTTAAATGCTTTCTTGAACTCTTGCTTATAATACAAACACCAAGATAAAATATATTTAGAGATTAGAATTACACAGAACATTTTGAGAAATCTGGAATTGCAAATTTGTCTCAGAGGTGAGTTTCATAGTTTTTATTACCCATGTTCTCATTCATTCTAGTCTAATCATCACTTCTAGGCACACGATAAATCTTAATTCTGGAATTCCACAAAATTCAGATAGCTACTACAAGCCTGTTTAGCCACTTAAAATATAAATAAAAGCGGGGCTCCTGGGTGGCTCAGCCGGTTAAGCATCCGAGTTCGGCTCAGGTCAGGATCTCACAGTCTGTGGGTTCAAGCCCCGCAACGTGCTCTGTGCTGACACCTCAAGAGCCTGGAGCCTACTTCGGATTCTGTGTCTCCCTCTCTCTCTTCTCTCCTGCCTGTATTCTGTCTACCAAAAATAAATAAACATTAATAAATTAATTAATAAAAGAAACTGTAAAATGTGTCTAAAAACTAAGACTTAAGTTTCACCTGTACTAAATTTCCAACAGGTGAGCCACATCAGAGTAAAC
Source organism: Hyaena hyaena (assembly GCF_003009895.1). Lineage (NCBI taxonomy): Eukaryota > Metazoa > Chordata > Mammalia > Carnivora > Hyaenidae > Hyaena > Hyaena hyaena. The sequence continues at coordinate 772,803 of NW_024080713.1, read as the reverse complement.
AAGTCTGAAAGAGAGACTTTGCAAGCAAGCTTACCAAGGTAAAAAATACAAACACTCAGCGGTGAGAGATTAGGGGCAGTTTATTAGTTACAATAACATAAGCCAAAACATCTACACTTCTGCTCTGGTTCCCAGAACCCCGTTCCCACCAGGCCAGGTGAAAATGGCCAGCTAACACCTGCACAGGCAACGGGTTGTGTTACACAAGAGGAAACCTAAGCTTAGAGAACACCAATCTTTTATCACAGGCAGTAAGCAAGCCTGCCATTCGCTCCAGTAGACATTTATTATACTGGACCATACGCATGCCTGCTCTTTGCTCTGATGGAAGACACTATCTCTATCTTCGAAGGTTGTTCCTGTTAAAAACAGAAACAAAGGGCAGTCAGTACGTTCCTGGCAAGGCCTGCAGAAACTTAGGAGACCAGTGGAAAATTGTCTCCCTCAACTGGATACTGTTTCTAACATATACTCAAATGGGGAGTCTAACACGACAACCTATTTATAGCATCAATTTCATATACCCTTGACCGGCTCAATTACTTAATCAGCATTGCATCTCAAGTTAAATCAACTAGAACCTCTAAAAAGGAAGTCTATATTAAAAAAGGAATTATCCCCCCTTTTCCAGTTACTTTCCATTTTGAAAAAGGAGATGCTCCAATATTGGCAATATTAAAATTTAAAATCCTCAAGCATTCCACTAGAAATGACCACCGTGCTTACTTTAACCAACTTTAAATGTTTCAAACCTGTTAACGTTAGCAATAGGCGCTACCTGTCAAAAGTCCCATTATACAGTAACAAACCACCACAAAGAGGCAGTAACTTCAACATTTCCAGCTGCTGTCTACAAAACACAAGAAAATCCTCCACCCCAAATCACTTTGTTCTGTTTCTCTTTACCCTTCACCATCTCAAAAATAAAATCTTCGGATGATAAAGGCAACAAAATACCGTCTCTTTGGGTTCCTTTGTCCCTAGCCGAAGGGAGAAAATCGGGGACTCGTTAAGGTAAAGAACCTGAAACAGGCACGACAGAAAATAGACGGCATCCGATCTGTAATCAATCACCAGAGAAAGTCCCCATCACTTCATCTTCATCTTTCCCTTCCCCCTCCAGCTCAAATAACGCGGGTCTACACGAGATGATTAGGATCATATGGACCCGGACAAAGCTCCGGGGAGGCAGAGGGTTCGCAGTTAACTAGATGCAGTCGGCAAAGAATCCGAGATACACGCTACAGCCGGCTCGAGCGGAGGTTTTCAAAAGTGCGGGTCGCACGGGCCACCCAACCCTGGAGCAGAGTGCGGAGCAGCGGAGGAGCGGCGGCGGCGCCGCCAAGTCCTCGGCGCCCGTGGAAGTTGCTCGCGGGGCGCGCGGCACGCCGCAGAGCGCGCGGGCCCTCCATGTCACCGCCGCCAACACAGACCCTCCTCCTCGCCCCTCCCCCGCCGCGCACCCCGGGCGGCGGCGACATGACAGCGGGTCGCGCCGCACAAGGGCGCTCGCCTCCCCGAGCCCCTCCCCGGGCTCCCCCGCGCCCACGGCCGGCTCTCACCTTGGGTGGCGAACGGCGAGGAGCCGCTGACCGGCGAGCCGGGGGCGGGGACGGGCGGCGGGGTCTCGGCCGAGCCCAGCATGGGCGCGGGCAGCATGAGGTAGCGCTGGGGCGCCGGGAGGCAGCGCTGGCAGAAGGAGTGCAGGCAGGGCAGCAGCTTGGGCGCCCGGCTCTGGATGTTCTGGTGGCACACGGCGCAAGTGTCCAACAGGTTGAGCCGGGCCGCCTCGCCTCCGCGCTCCGAGTCGGGGCCCTGCCGACTCTCGGCCTCGTTCTCCCCGCTGGGCGCCGCCGAGGGCCCCCCGGCGGCCGCCGCCGAAGCCGCCGCGGCCGCCGTCGCCGCCTTCTCCACAGCCACCTCCATTGTCCTGCCCCCGCCGCCGCCGCTGCCGCGGAAGGGGGAGCGCGGTCTCCGCCTGCCGCCGCCCCCGACGACCTCCTCCTCCTCCTCACAGGCCGTTGGGACGACCCGCGGGAGAGGGAGGGAGAGCGGGCCGGACCGAGGAAGGCTCCTCAGGCCCCGGGGATCCGCCTCCCGGGTGGCGCGGCCGGAAGAAGGGGATCTGTCAGCGGGAACCTTTCCTCGCACCGGGAAGGCTGCGCCCCGTCCGCTTCGCCAACCGCCGCGGCGCTCGTCGAATCCGCCCAGCCCGCCCTCGCCTCCCCGCCTTTCTCTCTGGGCCCCCGGCCCATCTCAGGCCCCGCCCCCGCCCCCGCCCTCCCTCTCCCAGCAACTGAGGCGACGGCGAGGAGCGCGCCGCCCAATAGCCGCAGCGCCTGGCCAGGGGGCGGGGCCTGCCCAAGCCCGCGAGGCTCCGACGGCCTCGGCGGGAGGCTGGGGGGTGGGAGGGCGCTTGCCCAGCCCCGCCTCCCGAACTCTTAGAGCCGCGGCTTCTGATTGGGCCTTTGTGTGTGTTTCGCTCCCCTGAAAAGATTAAGGGATCATTTGTGAACGACAGACAGACTAATTCAGTCCGCCCGTGATAGCTCCTCCTATGGGGCGGAGCTCCACCGTGTGTACTCTACACCGTTAATTAACTGCTTTGAAGAAAACTCTCGTTTTACTGCTGAAGACCGGGGTTCTATAGGAGGAGTAAATATGGTGGGAGGGTCAAAGGATGACGGAGTAGAGATTGTGAAGAGCAAACAAGGAAAGAATTTTACAAAAGCAGAAATGTTGTGTGAAAAAGATATGTGGAGGTAGCATGGATTTGCCACCTGAATTTACTCGTCTCTATTATGAATGATGGAGCATGAAGAAGGGGCGGGGGAAGGTTCTCTTGCAAGTCAAATTTTTTTAGGGATTTCGCCAGTGAAACCGATGAAAGGTGAAATCAATTTTTAGAGTCAATGATTTGCTTCTCAAACGAATAAAAATGGTGCTTCAAGGACTTACTATATAAAGTGTTTGAAAATGTCTTTATTGTATACAGTTGGCACGAATTCAAGAAATAGAAATAAATTTGAGTACTGACGTCCAAATAATTCCTTCAATATTTGATTCATCCTGCCCACCTTCCCCCACACATGCTTATCCCAGAAGGCACACACATTTTCCCTCAAAGTAGAGCCAAGCTTTTGGGGCACCTGGCTGGCTCAATCCATAGAGCATTCAGCTCTTGATCTCCGGGGTGTGAGTTCAAGCTCCATGTTGAGCGTGGGACCTACTTAAAAAAAAAAAAAAAATCAAAGACTAAGCTTTTAAGGAGCTGGAAGCCCAGAAATGGAGTGAGGAAAACAAAACTTCTGTACACACGTATAAAAAGATTGTATGGAAGTGCCATTTTTAAGTAAAAATGAAGTAGTGCTGGACCTTGGAGGAAAGTGGGATGGGGTCAGAAAAGGCCTTGTTAGAACAAATGATCCTGGAAGAACACAGGGCAATGAGAGAGGGCAAACTGGGCACCTGGCCCTCCTTTACCTTTCCCAAATTATTCCTCTCCTTCCAGACTCTTTCCCAAACAGATCATAAATCCAATCAATCACTCTAGGCCTCCAAGAGTGACATTCTTCTTCTTAATGGCATTCAAAAGCTGGCTATTTATTTTGTATAGTGGTTTTCTTAAACCTTAGTTTGCATAAGAATCACCTGGAAAGCTTACTTAAAAGCTAGTTCTTGGGCTCATCCTCATATTCAATTTTAGAAGCATCTGGTGATTGTGTTCAAGCTAAAGCTCCCTATACTCTCATATGTTATGCTCCAGCAATTTTAATACCTCCTGCTTTGCACATTCTGTTCCCTTTGTTTTAGAATGCTTTTCCCTCAAATTTCAGGCCTACCTTTTGTCAACCTAAACCACCACCTATGAAGTTCATCACTCTTTCCCCCATACTCATTCTGTACCCCATCTTTTCGTAGCTGCACCCTGAAACTCTTCATGTACTAGGAAAGCAAATTATGCATTATGATTTAATATGCTAATAACTCATTACAGAGATAGTATGCAGGATTCAAGCAGACTAAAGACAAGGGTCTTTTATTCCCTTGGATGATGGTGGGGAAGGAAAGAAAAAGTAGTGTATCTTGGAGGCTTGTTTTTGGAGAATTCCATGCAATTTGATAACAACCCACTAGTTTAGTTTCTCAAATCATCATGGATAATTAGTTTTACAGAAAATTACTTTCCATATTTTTAGGCTTCCTAGTCTCATATACTTAATCATATGTTTTACTTTATTCAAATATATATGGCTTCTGGTTTTATTTCATTCCAGAAAATGAATTTATTGTTTTAGGTTTTTTTGATCATGTGATTTTCTTATCTAGATATTGCTGTCTCAAGTGTGTTGCAAAAATATTTCACAGAGATCCATACTATGATAGCTGATTCTTCCTTAATTATAGCTCTCATCTGTCTCCCTCTCTTATTCTATAATGTCTACAGCTCCCTACTTCATCCAAGGCTCTCCATAGTTTCATCCTTATCTGATCTCCCTGCCTGATCAGATTCCTGCTTTCCCATATCCATTCTATGCTTCACCTTAATTGAATGACTTGCCATTTTCTTTGCTTTTTTTTTTATTTTTAAATGTTTATTTTTGAGAGAGAGAGAGCACGAGCAAGGGAGGGGCAGAGAGAGAGGGAGATACAGAATCTGAAGCAGGTTCCAGGCTCTGAGCTGTCAGCACAGATCCCGATGTGGGGCTCGAACTCACACACTGTGAAATCATGACCTGAGTTGAAGTCAGAAGCCTAACTTACTGAGCCACCCAGGCGCCCCTGCCATTTTCTAAGCTATACCAACATCACCTCTACCATCCTTCTGAGACAGGGGGTAATATTTGTTTATGCTGGACGAGAAGGCAGTCTGCAAGGAGAGCAAGAGCATTCAATGCTAGTGAGGATTTTTCATGCCCACCTCTCACATGATAGTAATGGATGAAAATTCTAGATCTTCCACAAAAGTTTAACAAAACCATTTTTGAGTAGAAATCTTAGAAATTATAATACATGTCTAGGCAAGGAAAGTGTGAGTTAGCCCCTTTACCCAATCTTCTATAGCTGTAGAGAAAAGATAAGGAAAAGATTTCCATACTTTCAGTAGTAACTGAGAGATATGGGTAACTTTCAATCTCATTGTTAGCACAAGGAGAATGCAGTGTACAGGGACCAAAGACTGTCTTGTTATCTCAGTGGCTTCCTCAGAGATGCCCACAGTCAAGAACCAATGGAAGCAAGGCACATTCTGTGCACTCCATCATGAAGCCATGTCCCAGGACCCAGTGTCTCTCTCACATATGCCATGGCTCCATTAAACCCTTGGATCTTCAAACTGGCCCTAGATAGAAAGGAGAGTGAATATTGTATTGATGGATTTAAAACCCGAAATGGTGGCCAAAGCCAAAATGGAAACAGAACATAAAATAACTGAGAATATGACTAGATTAAGTTTTCGGTCCTCAGGAAGATAAAATGTTAAGTTGTTTTTTAAAAAAGTTTATAGTGTATATACTATTTGGGGTACAATAAAGGGTTAACTCAGTGAACATGGGTTACTCAAACCCTGCTTATTTCGAAGAAAGAACTGGTCCTTAACTTACTGTTGGGAGATGACTTCTAAATCTTTATGCTACCTGATAAGATTGCTATATGCCTGAGGCTTCGGCCTCACACCCATCAGTGACCAGATAGTTTACAATATGACTTATGGCTCATACTGTTTTTTGTATACCTGAGGCTCTGGGTCACAATGTCAGTCTCACCTCTGGAAGGCAGGAGACTGTGTACCTAACGTCAGTTACCTGAATACTTACCCCATGCTCTGTGACTGACCCCTAATTGAGATCCTGGATACCAAAACTTGGGTGGATTTCCCTCACTGGCAACACTTGACACATGTTGTTATGCATTGTTGAGAAAGAATTAAGCCTGTTCTTGGGGAAGCTCTCGCTCCTGGTTTCTCCTGGGCTTTGCCTATGTGCCTTTTTCCTTTACTGATTTTAATCTGTATCCTTTTGCTGTAATGATTTGTAACTGGGATATAGAAATTTTTTTGAATCTTAGGAATTCTTCTAGCAAATCATTGAAACTGAAGATGAGGTCTTGGAGACAGCCAACACAAAGGGCATGGCATTTTTCCTGCTAGTAATTCTACTTGTAATTCCTTGAGGCTAAGAACCATCTCTTCTGTATTCCTTTAATACTATGCATGAAAGCAAAAAATCTAGAGCTTGCTTCCTTCTGCTTTATTCCTTTCACCCTTTGCTTCATTCTAAGTATTTGCCTCAATTGTAGCTCATTTCCCCAATTATCTATCTATCTATCTATCTATCTATCTATCTATCTATCTATCTATCATCTATCTATCTATTTTTGCTTCTTGTGAGCCATTTGCTGAAGAGGAAGGCCCAGGAGAGATAATTGCAGTGATTTCCCTTTCCTCATTACCTCCCCTCCACAGTCATTTTTTCCTTCTAGGTAAACTTTGTTTTTAGAAGATGAAGTGTGGAGGAAAGAAGTCACCAAAGGGCCAGAGGAGGGGCATATTTATTCCCTTGTCTGAAGGACAGGAACAATGAACTGAGTTATAAACTGAATATTGACTCATGAGGCTTTATGGACAGAGATTTTTATGGACAGTTGGAGCAAGTCAGCTTAAGTGTTGGGAGCAGTACCCGTGTAGACTGTTTCTGGGAACATCCAAGGGCAGAGAGAAGCCTCACATTGCCTGCTCTGTGAAAGCACTTTTATTAGGCTTTATTATGAGACGAGGAGGTGCAGAGGAGAAGAAGAAGAATGAAGCAGTGGAAAACCTGAGGATCAAGAGTAAGTCCATCAGAAGACCAAGAAAAAAATAACAGTGAGAACAACGAAGATAATCAGGGAACAAATGAAAGCAAACAAATGGGATGAAAGGAAAAAGGACTAACACTTGCAGATAACATAACAGAAGAAAAAGTGGAGTAGCTGGGAGCTAGAAGGAGAATGAGGAGTTTCATGACACTGCGGTGAAGGAGATAAGTGAGAAATGAGTGGGTGAGCTGAAATGGGACTTTGAAAGGACTCTGAAAATAATGGCATGGTTTATTCTGAGACATAAATTGTAAGAAATTTATCCTATCATAACTCAACATAAAACACACCCAGAGTAGAAGCCATTTCTACTTTACAAGAAATATTTCACTTGATAGTAGAATTCCTTGTACACATTTGCGCTTTTGAAAAGTGTCATTCTTTTGGGGTTTTTTTCCCCTTAACATTTACACTATGTGAAACAAATATTCATTTGTTATATAGCTTCTGTTTGTTTTCATGATGGTGATATATATCAAGTACTACTTTTAGCTATGCTTGCTCTTCTGTTCTATAACTTGTTCTTAGTTTAGCCCAAAGAAGACTGACATAGCCTCCCTAAACTCCATATACAGAGTCTATTGCTACCAGAGAGTGTTTTCAGAATCTATGTAAACATATTCTATACATAAACACCCACACATATATAATTTGACATAACTGGAATCACAATATACACGATTTTGGTAATTTTTTAAAATTAATGCTGGGAACTGAACCGTGTCCTCCTTCAAATTCACATGTTGAAACCCCAATCCTATATGTAACTGTATTTGGAGATAGGGTCTTTAGGAGTTAATTAGGATTAAATGAGGTCATAAGAGTAGAGACATAGTCTGATAGGATTGGTGTCCTTATAAGACTAGGGAGAGGGGCACCTGGGTGGCTTAGTCGATTAAGCTTCTGACTTTGGCTCAGGTCATGATCTCTCAGTTCGTGGGTTCGAGCCCCACATCGGGCTCTGTGCTGACAGCTCAGAATCTGGAGCCTGCTTCGGATTCTGTGTCCCCCTCTCTCTCTGCCCGCCCCCCCTTGCTCGTACTCTGTCTATCTCTGTCTCTCAATAATAAATAAATATATTTTTAAAAAGAGTAGGAAAAGAGATGACAGTGAATTCTTTCTCCCCCCAGTCCCCAAAACCCCCTTACTCTTCTCTCTCCTAAAGCACATGCACCACGACACAGGGAAAGGCCATGTGAAGACAGAGCAAGATGGCCATCTGTAAGCCAGGAAGAGAGCTCTCACCAGAAACTGAATTGGCTAGAGCCTTGATCTTGAACTTCCTACCTCTTGAACTATGAGAAGTAAGTTTCTGCTGTTTTAACCCTCTAGTCTGTGGCATTTTGTTACAGCAACTCAAGAAGACTAAAAAACCCAGCAATACATGCAGATATCTATAGATTTATGAAATCACTTTTAATGATTGCATATGATCCCATTATAACAAAATTTATGTTTAAAAAACTATATTGACAGACATTTAAACCTGTAGAGGCCAAGCTGGTATGGCAATTCCAGTGGCTCAAACCGTATCAAGTTTATTTTTCTTTTATATAACGTGTCCCAGTGTGGGTCCACAGCTCTGTTTCTCAGTCATGCAAGGCAACAGTCCCTTCTGGCTTGTTATTCTGTCATCCCTTAAAATATTGTCTTTGGTGACAAGACCAGATTGGGCCCACAAGCGCTATGTTTTCACCTGAGAAGGGAGAGGAATTGGCAATTGACATCAAGTAACACAAAAGTTGGGCATTAACTTCTACTCACATTATGTTGTTTCAGGGCCATGCCTCGCTTCAAGATAAGCTGGGAAATGTCCTCTTCCGTGGAGTAGTCATGAATCCTAAAACTCACCAGGGGTAAACATTCTATTAGTAAAGGGATAAAGGAAAAATGGATGGGGCAGATGGCAGAAATTAGTAATCTTATGTACAATTATTTTCAGCATTTCACTTATCTCTGACCTTGCATTGAATTCCCAGAAGTGAAATACTTAGAACAAGGGTTACACAATGTTTTTATATTTATTGCCACCCTGCACTTCAGAAAGAATTTATATTACACTCCCATCAATGTTGTATGCAACTATGAATATCCCCACCTCTTTGCCATTATTCTAGTTAATCTTTGCTAATCTGAATGCCTAAAAACGGTAACTCAGTATTGATTTTATTTTCATTTCTTTGATTAATGCTGGGACAGAATATATCTTCATATATTTAGGGACATTTGTATCTTTTTTCATTTCTCATTATCTGATCACGGCCTTGGCCTATTTTTCCACTGGGTACTCATCTTTTTCCTTATTCATTTGAAAGGGATTGTTGTTTTTTACACACCATATCTTGCAAAAATTTTTTTCCTACGTGTCATTGGTCTTTTAATCTTACAGATTTCTTTTTTTGCTAGGCAAAACTGTTAACTTTTTATGTAGTCGAATTTATCATTCTTTTGTTTTCTAGCTTTTGATTTTGTGGCATATTCAGAAATGCCTTTCATCAAGAGACTATATAAGTATTCAATCTTATTGTCTTCTAAGAAATACACTTTCTTTTCCTTTTTTTTAAATTTTATATATTTATTTTGAGAGAAGGAGAGAAAGAATGAGTGGAGGAAGGGGAGAGAGACAGAGATTCCCAAGAATGCTCCTCGCTGTCAGCACAGGGACCCATGTGGGGCTCCATCCAAAGAAACCATGAGATTATAACCTGAGCTGAGATCAAGAGTTATACACTTAGCCGACTGAGCCACCCAGGCACCACCTAAGAAATATATTTTAATAGGTAACACGTTTGTATGTTTTTCTTTTTTTTTTTTTCCAATTTTTATTTAAATTCTAGTTAGTTTACATAAAGTGCAATATTGGTTTCAGGAATAGAATTTAGTAATTCATCACTCATATACAACACCCCATGCTCATCATAGCAAGTACCCTTCTTTTTTTTTTTTTTTTTTAGCAATACCCTTCTCAATGCCCATCACCCATCTAGCCACCCCCCCCCCCCCCCCCCCCATCAACCCTCAGTTTGTTCTCTATCTTTAAGAATCTCTTATGGTTTGTTTCCCTCTCTATTTTTCCCCCTTCCGTATGTTCATCTCTTTTGTTTCTTAAATCCCACATATGAGTGAAATCATATGGTATTTGTCTTTCTCTGACTAACTTATTTTGCTTAGCATAATACACTCCAGTTTTATCCACGTCATTGCAAATGGCAAGACTTCATTCTTTTTGATGGCTGAGTAACTATTCATTGTATATATACACCACATCTTCTTTATTCATCAGCTGTTGGACATTTGGGCTCTTTCTATAGTTTGGCTACTGTTGATAATGTTCCTATAAACATTGGGGTGTATGTTCCCCTTTAAACAAGTACTTTTGTATCCTTTGGGTAAATGCTTGGTAGTGCAATTGCAGGATTGTAGGGTAGATCTATTTTTAACTTTTTGAGGAACCTCTATACTGTTTTCCAAAGTATGCAAGAGGGTTCCCCCTTCTCTGCAGCCTCGCCAACACCTGTTGTTTCTTGTGTTGTTAATTTTAGCCATTCTGGCAGGTGTGGGGTGGTATCTCATGATGGTTTTGATTTGTATTGCCCTGATGATGAGTGATGTTGAGCATCTTTCCATGTGTTATATGGCTTAAAAATAAAAAATATAAAACTACACAGTGAAAATTCTTGCCACTACCTCTATCTTCTTTGATTTGATTAACCACATGACCCTCCTCCTCCTCTGGCAAATCCACTGTAAACTGATGAGACCAAAAAAGGAAAATAATATATTAGTATTGTTTTTAAAAATAGTTTTGACCTCCTAGATCCCATGAAAGGGCATCAGAAACTTTCAGGAACTCTCAGACCACATTCAAAACCCACTGAGCCAGCCCATTACTAACAGGTAGAAGACTTCATAAAACAGATTCATTTATTAAATAATTACATACTTCATGATTTATAATTTTTACAACCCTTTCCACATAACTTTTTCACAGTATTATTTATTTTTGAATTAAACTATTATGGAAGTTTGGAAAAAAAATTAATATACCCCTGGGGTGCCTGGGTGGCATGATTGGTTAAATGTCTGACTCTTCATTGCAGCTCAGGCCATGGTCTCACAGTTTATGGGTTTGAGCCCCGCATAGGGCCCTGCACTGGCAGCATGGAGCCTGCTTGGGTTTCTGTCTCTCCCTCTCTCTGCCCGTACTCTGCTAGTGCTCTCTCTCTCTCTCTCAAAATAAATAAATAAACTTAACAAAAAGGACTAATATACTCCCACATATATCCTCACTCTGACACTTCTTCTCATGGTCACCATAGTAGCAGTTTGTTGTATACACTTCCAGACCCTTTTTTTCTGTAAGTGTGTATTCACATATACACGTGTATTCATATATATGTGTGTATTGGGAGCTTCAGGTTTGTCACACATGCACACACCCATACACACACAAACACACATAAACAAGATTGTGCTATATGTGTGTTTTGTTTCTGTAAGTTTCTCTTTTTACTTTACAGTCTGAAGATCATTTCATATTTTTACACATAAATGTACTTCATTCTTTGTAACAACCATATAATATAGTAACAGCTCTGTGACATCAACATTTGTTATTTATTTATTTATTATTTTTTAAGGTTTTTATTTATTTCTAGGAGAGAGAGAGAGAGACAGCGTGAGCAGGGGAGGGTCAGAGAGAGAAGGAGTCACAGACTGAAACAGGCTCCAGGCTCTGAGCTGGCAGTCAGCACAGAGCCCGACGCGGGGCCCGAACCCACGAACCGCAAGATCATGACCTAAGCGAAAGCCGGACGCTTAACCGACTAAGCCACCCAGGCGCCCCAACATTTGTTATTTAGAAGGAGAAGGAAAAAGAAAACCAAATTCATTCTTATTTCCATTTGGATGAATAGTGGTACCAACTACATTCATTAAATGGTTCATCTATTTCTTCCTAATTTGAAATGCTACCTATGGTTGATATCAGATTTCCATATATGCATGGGTCTGCTTCAGATACTATTTCATTGATTGATTTGGTTATTCCTGAATACTATTTTTTAAAAATGTTTATTTTGGGGGTGGGGGACAG